>NW_004955421.1:9277522-9287923 GCF_000276665.1 Chinchilla lanigera | reverse complement strand
TTGAGGTCCCCTATTACAATAGTGTTATTAATTATATGGGTTTTCATGTCTGTAAATATTTGTATTATATAGTTTGGTGCTCCGATATTTGGTGCATATATGTTTATGATTGTTAGCTCATTCTCTTGCAGTTTTCACCTGACAAGTATGTAATGACCTTATCTCTTTTGATTGTTCTTGGCTTGAAGTTTACATTGTCTGCAAACGTAATAGCTACATCTGCTTTTTTCTGGGTTCCTGTTGCATGAAGGATTGTTTTCCATCCTTTGACTTTCATTCTATGGATTTCCTTTTGAGTAAAATGTGTTTCCTGTATACAGCATAGCGTTGGATTTTTTTTCTTAATCCACTCTGCCAGCCTGTTTCTTTTGACTGGCGAATTGAGGCCATTTACATTTATGGTTATAACTAACATATGTTGACTTATCATTGTCATGTTATGTACTTGTTGTTGGCTTCCTACTTTTTCTACCTGTTTACTTGCCTGCTCTTCTTGAGGGTTCCTTTCTATTCCTGAAATTGTGGTCATTTTTTTCTCTGTCTAGAATATCTTTTAGTACTCTTTGTATTGATGGTTTGGCACTCGTGAAGTTCTTCAGTTGTTCTTTGTCATGGAAATATTTTATTTCTCTATTGAATTTGAAGGATGGTTTGGCAGGGTACATCAGTCTTGTTTGGAAGCTGTTTTGTCTCAGGACCTGCAATACTTTGCTCCAAGCTCTTCTCATTTGGATGGTGTGTGATGAGAGGTCTGCTGTGATTCTGATGGGCTTTCCTTTAAAGGTAATCTGTTTCTTTTCTCTGACAGCTTTTAATATTCTGTTCTTTTGCTGGATATCTGGGATCTTGGTTATTATACGTCTGGATGTGGTTTTATTTTGCTTGTGGCTAGTTGGGGTTATATAGGCCTCATTTACCTGTACTTCAGAATCTTTTTCCATGTTTGGGATGTTTTCTGCTATTATTTCTGCAAATATTCTTTTTATGTTATTTGTGTTGCCTCCTGCTATTTCATTGACTCCTATTAGTCTTACATTATTTCTCTTTGCCTCATCTTGCAGCTGTTGAATTGATTATTCCTGATTCCTAGTTGATTTTAAGAGATCCTTCCTTTCACGATCATTAGCTGCCATGATGTCTTCAATATCTGAGATTCTATCTTTTGCCTCATTCTAGCGGTTTTGCCAGCTTTCAATGGAAGTTTTGATTTCCTGGAGACCTCTTTGAATCTGTTTCATGCATTCTAGTTCTGACCTGTATTGTTCATTTAATGTTTCCATCATTTTCCTATGCTCATCTATTTTTTTGTATATGTCTTCTTTAGATGTGCTGAGCAGTTCTTTCATTATTGATGTCAATTCTTTTTTTACCTGGGTGATTATTTATGATCTGATTTTTTCTATGGCCTGTTGGAGTTGTTTCTTTACTTCAGTTGTGATCATTTCAGAGATTTCAGGTATGTGACTTCCACGTTCTCCTATGTCAGTGTCTCCTCGACTTGTTCTGGGTGGAGTTGAGTTCTGAGATTGCATTTTGCTCCTTCGTCTTGTCCTTTTGGATGTCATATGGAAAGTGCTGAGCCAAGTGCTACCCAGGCAGCTGACTGAATGTCTCTAGGGACCTTAGTTTACCTGGATATCAGACATATCCCAAGGTAGTAGAGGGCAGTGGACCACTGCTCCCAGGAATCCCAGGCAACTGGTGGGGTGCATGGCTCAGACCACAACTGCAATGGTGAGGGAATGCTGGCCTTCAGTACCAGGGTCTCCAGACCATCAGTGGAAAACATGTGGGCCTCAGCCATGAACCCAATGGTGGCCAGTCAGGGGCCACTGCTTAGGTTCCTCAGGTAGCTGGTCAAGGGAGGGCAGGGCTCACCTCCCAATTGAGAGGTCCACAGAGACAGGACCACTCCCTTGTTGCTTCCCGGTCCCAAAGGAGCAAGGCGGGGCATCCATGCAGGCCTCACCCACCAAGGAGAGGTCCACAGAGATCCTTGCTCTCCTTCTTTGCCCCTCACTACATAAATAGCTTTGGTCTACCATGTACTTGCACTATATATTTTCTGCCTTAGAGCCAGCCCCCTGTAGACTGAAATGTGAACTAAAATAAACCTCTCCTCCTGCAAGTTGTAGATGTGCAGTATCGTATCTCAGGGCAAGAAAGCTAATGCAGCATCCTAACTACTTCTATATACTTCTAAACCTATAACTTGACTCAAGACCGAGCTAACCCATAAAGGCGAGACAGTGTGACCCATGAGACAATAAGCTACACTACAAAAAAAACCTTAAAATTTCTGATTTATACAGATATAAATCTAGAGGACATGGCTGGGAATGAATATCAAGTGTGAGATAATGATAGAAGGAACATAAACTTGAATCCAAACCAAATTTTTTGAAATAAGGCCACTAAAAGGAAATCCTGCCCCTACTGTACCACCTGACCCAGTAAGTACAGATAAACATCAGTTGCCCAGGTCTGGACTTACCACTTCCCAAAATGTCTTTGTTCTTTCCACGTACTCTTCCCATATGACCCATTTCCCTATGGATCAATATTAGCTAAGTGTTGGTATATATTCCATTTCTGTCTGGGGTGATAGGTCCTGAGAATGAGGTGCCCACTGATGAAAAGAAAAACAACAGAGAAAGTTATGGGATCTGGGGACTTGCAGCCTCTCAGACTGAAGCCTTGATTACCATCCTCCTTAGCATTTTATTGGGATACAAACATAAAGCAGCAAAAGGGCAAATGGGAGGAATAATTATGAGGATTGATGAGGACAATACAACTCAGTTATCACAGGAATGAGACTTGACTTAGCCATCCTGTTATCATTCTTTTGGGCATATCTCAGCAAAGCATCTAGTGTTGTCCCGGAGCTTTCCACAGGGACACAGGTCCTGCTATGATTTCCTTTTATACTAATGCTTTTGCTAGACTTCCTCGAAAATCAAATAATCATATGGCTTGGTCAGGCCCAAAGTCCTACATAGGTAATACATTGAAAGATAAACTAAAGAATGTCTTTCTCCACAGCTAAGCAGCTATACTTCTAATCCTATAGGTTGGTTACAGTTTCACCCACATTGTACCCATATTGTGGTTGCTGTATAAATAACCCCTGACAAAAGGCCTCTGTGGCCACCCACTCAGTATGCTTCTGGTGTCTCAGGAGCTATCTCTTAAAGTAGGAACTTTCCTATTCTTAATCCCTGTTCTGATTTGAAGGTAACAATATGCAATGGAATGACAATGGTGACTCTTACCATCTTGTCTAGTGAAACTGTATTATCACTACTGTTTTATTGAAGAATTATTTTCTTATTCTCTATAATGGTTTGAGCAATCTTTCATTCTTACATCTCTGGTAATCTGAGCAATGTAGTTGAGGATAGCGAGATGTAATGTAACAACCACTGTTGAGTCATATTATTCTGTCTTGAGACTCTGTATCACTTTGAATGTTCTTGCTTTGATTTCTTTATGATTGTGACACTGGTATGCTGTTACTGTTCAATTTCTTTGTTTGTTTGTTTCTCATTTTCTACTCTCTTTAAAATAAAATTAAAAAATAAAAATAAAAAATCCCTGTTGTTCTTTGAAATTAGTTCTTCAATTTGGGGGATGCAAACTCAGCACATCTAGCTGATTGGGAGTTATATTCCTCGCATATCACTTTCACCAGTAATTGGAGGGAAAATTTGTGAAGGGAGTCTCAGCATCTAGAAAGGACTCAGGTTGCTCTTCTCTGTAGACCAGAACTTTGGGAATGGCTGCCACAGAACTGAAAAACCTAAATGCAATGGGAGTAATTGGATTCTAGAGTAGCAGGTGCCAAGTGACAACACTCACTTACCAAAAGCAAGGTGGGTGTGGTTACTGTAATGGACAGCAGGATCAAAACAGCAAATCAAAATAGTCTGACCACAGAGACCTCCGGTATTGTTTGGTTGATCAGTGTCTTCCTAGAAGGGAAATAGATGAGAATCTATGGAGTACCATTTACCAGACAAAGTTCTAGATAACTGCCTAAAACTCCCATGCTATAGATACATTGTTTTATTCTCTCACAAATCATTGTCTAGGGGGAAGGATTCTCATAATGCTTGGCTCAGATTCCTTTCCCAGTTCTAACTTGCTGTGCCCAAGAGAAAGAATTACATTGTATGAAGAAAGATGTCAGGAGCTCATATCCACGAATATCAGAAACCAGAGCATCATTATAAAGTGGAAAGATTTCCCCAAATATATGCATTTTATAAGACTAAACTAGTAAAAGAGTATTCCCTGCAGATGGGCTCTTTATGTTAGCTATTGATACCTCTTCTTGCCTACATCATGATAATTATAAACTGTTTTGAGAACTGGCAACACTCTTGGGCCATCTTTTAACATCTCAGAAGTCTTTTATTGAGGATTTTTAAAAGTATCTGATTTCTTAAGTTCTTGGATTCATATCTTACTCTTACCAAACTTTTACTCCCTGTACTAAACTCTAAGACGAGTGAATAAATTTCCCCCAAATTTCTTGCAATGCAATTAATGGCAATTTAGTTTCAATAAGAACATAAAAATCAGCAAATGTGTCAATAATTGAATATAACTAGGAAAACTAGCTTGTGGAGATACAAGTCCCAAAAGCCTTTGTCTAGCCAATTTACATCATTAATTTGATGGCATAATAAAACCTAGCCACACAAAACAGTACCTGTGTACAAGTGAAGACAGTAAATGAGAGATTTTGACTTTATTGATGTAATTGTCACAGTCATTATAGACTTGCATTCATATAGTTCAGATTCCAGGACAAAGTGGTATATTCAAATCTTTTTCTATAAATGCCTTACACTGATTAAACTTCCTAAAAGTAACTGAGGTAAAGGAGAGCCAAAACTTTTTTTCTCAGTCTATGTCTTAATTGCACAAGAAATAAGGCAAAGCCATAACACACCTTGAAACATAATTTTAGTGAAGACTTTCCCATAAATATAGTAGTGATGCTTTTATTGGTAGTTCTAGTATTGCTTTGTGGTTACAATTTTTTACAATCAGAGAAATTTCATTGATCAAAATAAACAATGTTAATCAAAAACATTATTTTCAAATTAGATTTAGGAGCCAGGCTTGTAGACAATGGGTTAGAAAATGTTTATCTGACACAGTGATAATCTCACTAAGTTGCAAACTTGAAATATTTGGCATTTGAGAACTTTTAGTCTCAGAGGAAGCTATTTCTTTAATATTATATATATATATATATGTATATATATATTTGTGTTCTCAGAAAAGTATGTTGTGATTGGTTTTTATTATGGAAATTTATTTTCTCCAATGAATTCATTTTTAAGGCTCTTGTTAGCAGTAGAATCACATTCTTAGTCATTCAATTAGCATCTGAAAGGCCTGTTTGTCCTAGTCAAAGATGGTATTAAAACAAAAAGACAAAAGAAAAGACTTTCCAGTGATGTCTGGACTTGGCTCAAGAGTACCAATTACTACATTTTAATGATTTTCTAAGCCTATTACTAACACAGCTATCATTAAAACAGAAGGAAACTTTCTCAACCTGATCAAAGGCATCCATGAAAACCTCACAATTAACATCATGATTAATGAAAGATTAAAGCTGTTCCACTAACATCAAAGCAAGACAAAGATGCTCAATCTTACCACATCTGGTTACCATTTTTCTAGATGGGGCAGTTAGGCAATAAAAAAACAATTTAAAAGATTCAGATTATGATGGAGGAAGAAAAACTATCTCTATTTGCAAGAGATATGATCTTGCCTATAAAAAAATCCTAGTAACACACAAACAGAAAAATAATAAGCAACTTCAGTAAGGTTATAGGATACAGGTTCAAAATGTAAACATCAACTGTATTTCAGTATATTAGCACTGAACAACCACAAATTAAAATAGAGAAAATGTCCCAGTTATAACAGCATCAAAGAGAATAAAGTATTTAGGAATAAATTTAACAAAATAAGTGTAAGTATTGTGTAAGTGTAAGTAACTGTAATAAAAAGTTAGAAATTAAAAACAATTAAATGGAAAAATATTCTATGCTCATGCATTAGAGGGCTTAATATCAATTGGTAAAATCTGTACAATAAGTTTTTCACCCAAAGAGAAGTCTGGGCTTTGACCTTAACTACTGAGAGTAGATCTCTAAACCACTGGAATGCCCTGCCTGATACCAGCACCTTTCTTTGCCTAAGGCTTTCACACTGGACAGTTTAATATTTTGATTTATGGGAAGGGCTTTTGGATGCAACATTAGCAGTTCCAATCTCCAGAGAAATGGGACACCAACGGTATTAGCATAAATTTCCAGGAGACATTGGAGATTAAAGGTCAACCAGGTAGGCAGTATGTGATCACCAATTAAAAACTCTGGACACCAAAGGTTCAGTGAGTTTCCATAGTTGGCAATACTCTGATCACTCTCATTCACACATCATATTGGAAACGCAGTAAGCTAAAGAGAGAGGAAGACCAGAAGTTTCATGTTTGGATCACCCACAGACTTCAGGCTATGCATTTCTTCCTTTCACTGATTATAATTTTATGTTTTTTTTCTATAACAAAACTGCAATTATAAGTATAGAACTTTCCCCAGTTCTGGGCATCATTTTCATGAAGTATAAAACCTGAGGGCGGTGTGGGAATCCCCAAACTTGTAGCCATCTGGTATGACGCTCTCAAGGCTACTTGCACATATTTTTATGTATGCAAGATTTATTATATTATAGCATAGTAATGAGCACTTCTGCCCAATTCTGTTGCTCGCTGATTCATGTTGGTAAGTTGAAGTTAGCCACAGAAGAAAATTTATAACACAGAAATCAGCAAATGCAATGAATTAGATCATAATTTATTGTTTTATTTGTAGAGAAACCATTAATAATACAGATTATGCATAAAGTTTCATTTTGTCTATATCATTATATTTTGAGAAAAATTGAGAAAATACTCTGCCAGTATTTGAATATTATTATCCAATTAAGCAAAAAGAAATTGCTGACACACTTGACAAAAAGAGGAAATTTCCAACAAATGTCCTCACTGTTTCAATTTCAAATCACTCATTATTATAAATGAAAATATCAGCCAATATTCACTTTGCAACTACACTCATTCATCAACAGCAGCCACAGCTTGGCTATGGGTACAAGAATTCAGGAAAGGGGCTGGGGATGTAGCTCAGTGGCACAGCGCCTGCCTGGCAAGCTCAAGGTCATGAGTTCAATTCCCAGTACCAGAAAAACAAAACAAAACAAAACAAGAATTCAGAAAAAAACTAACAACAACATTCAGTGAGAGTTGACTGGTTATCTGTAATTTATAAAAGAGAGTATCTTATATTTCATTATCAATTATAAATTGTGGCATATATACATTTTATGTTAATAAAATGTTTAATACTATAAGCATATGTATAAACTTGGAAGTGAGTTATTCATCATGTACCTACTGATTTTACTGTTATTGTCATAGAAGAAACAGACCTATTCATTTGATAAACAATTGCAAATTAAGTCTAATCATGCAACTGCCTTTAATAATTTCTAGATATAGAAGATAGTTTGGCAAGTAAAACCATTACGCCTTTTACTTCTGAGGTCTCCATCTTTTCCTGAAAAATGATATTGACTAGTTCTATAGAAACTCCGGCCTGCTCTGTAGAAAACTACAGGTTTACTTGGGTTATCTGAACATAATCATTTGGAATATCAATAACAAGAACTGTTCTCTTATAGCCTCTCAGATACTCCAAAGGATCAGAGAACCTTACTAAAAATCCAAGATAAGTGAATCATAAGTGACCTAGTGTAGGGATACTCAATTACCAAGGCCACAGACCAGCATGGGTCCATGGCCTGTGAGGGAACCAAGTCCCACAAGAGGAAGTAAACAGCAAGTGAGCAAAGGAAGCTTTATCTGCGTTTACAGCTGCTCCCCATCATTTGCACTACCACATGATCCCCACCTACTGTCAAATCAACAACAGCGTTTAATTCTTATGGAGAGTGAACCCTGCTATGAACTGTACATGTGAGAGACCTAGGTTGCACACATCTAATGAGGATCTAATGCCTGATGATCTGAGATAAAGCAGAAGAACTGATGCTATGCTACAGAGAGGCTACAAATACCAATTTACATTAGCAGAGAGGTTTGCTTGCACAGAGACCATAATTAACCAATTGCTCACAGAATCATATCAAAACCCTATCAGTAAGAGGCAAGTGACAATTAAGCTGCATCTGGTGGCAGGCTTTATAGTGGTAAGTGAGTTGATGTATTTCAATTGTACAGCTGCAACTGGTGGCAGGCTTTAAGGCAGAATCTGACACATTTTTATTCACACATGGAACATCCCTTATTTTATTTACCACTTCTATGTGTACCTTTTTCCTGCACTGTGCACTTTCTCAGTCACAGTTTTGATAAGGTAACCCTAGCAGTGAGATGAGATAGCAGAAGATTCTAAAGCTAACAACACAGAGAAAGTTTCCTGTATAAGAAAATACCAAAAGTCCTACTTAAATTACAGATTCATTGCAATAAGTGATACACATTCTCCAAACTGGCTCTGTATAATAAATAATGACCAGCCATTCAACAAAGCCATCAAATCTTCAAAACTGATTCACCATGTCAGGACCAAACACATTAAAAGACAGTTTTTCCAAAGAAAAATATGAATAAGAAGAACAGAATTGATTATTGTGGGCCAACACTTCATCAATGTGTCTGCACTGAAAACACCATTCTTAGTAGCTAACTTCATTTTCAATGTAAAAGCACTCTACCGTTGGTAAGAGTTGATTCTTCCTGCTGCTAAGGACATTTGTCATGAACTTTTAGGACAGACTACAGTTCAAAAAGTGGCACATCCTCTTGGCTAACACAATGTCTAGGCAATTGATGAGATAGAAAATGATACTGAGGCACAATTGTTTGAAAGATTAAGAATTCAATGGTTAAAGAGCCTACCAATATTGAGAACAAGGCAACAATGTTTGCTTTGTGTGTTACATCTTTCAGGGGAATGTACATGAGGTCATATGTACTTTTGATGCTAACCAACACTACAGCAACAGAACTAGTCCAGTCTTTAAATGATTACATATCACAGCAATTGAATTGGTCATTCTTGTTGGTATATTCATGGAAGGAACAACTGCCATAACTAAGCAGATTTTGGTTTTACTACTCAAAGAACTCTGAATGTAAATCTGTGCACTGTGTGATCCATAAAGAAACGATGGCTAGGTGAAAAATGTCTCCTGAATTTAATGACGCTTTGTAGAACATAACTAAAACATCAGCCAAGCTAAGAACATGGCCTTAACTCACAGCTATTCATTCAGCTCTAAAAGGAGATGGATGTAGAACACATAAGTTTTCTCTCATACTCAGAAGTAAGATTGCTTTCTAAAATAGATCACTGGCCAGGGTTTTTGAGTTACGAGACACACTTGAGATTTTATGTAGAAAGCCCTCACCAATGGCAGCATATTTGAATGACACAGAATGGGTCACAAAACTTGCTTACTTATGTGATATACTTAAGTTGCTCAAGGAGCACAACCTCACTTTAGGCAAAAATGACAACTGTGTGCAAGTTGGCCAAGAAAGAGTCTACACTCAGAGGCAAATGAGTTATGGGGACCACAAGAGAACACTGGAACTTTCGACATGTTTCAAAGAGATTTTGAAAGAGACTGAGCCAGGCCTTCTTTCTCCCAGTAGGCACATTATCACCTACCACAGCCCTAAAAGAGTTTGAACATTACTTCCCAGCAGTAAAAGAACTCCAGACTGGTAAGGCATGAATCTCTAACCAATTTGTGAATATGCCAGCTGAGCTTTGTGTATGCTAGAACAGGATCCACTGCTTGAGACCACAAATGAAAGTGGCCTTAAAAGTATGTTTGAGACAACTTCCAATCTCCATATATCCTGGATTAAATTCAAGGTGGAATCTCCTGAGATTGCCACAGAAACACCGAAAAGCTTCCTGACATTTCCAACACCCCATTTTGTGAAGTAGGGTTTTCTTCAGTGACAGCAACAAAGCAAGATGATACAGCAAACTGGACATTAGCAGCATACTTCAGATATCACATTAGGTATCTCATCACCCCTAGATGGAACTATCTAGTTATAGAAATACAAACTCAGAATTCCCATTGAGTCTGCTATACAATGAATTACATAATTACTTCTTTCATTTTATCTTATATAATTATTTCATTGTATTTTATAATGTTATTACATTAACATTGTTAATAATAATATTAATAATATTACTAGTGGTATTATTATTAATTGTTTTGTATTTTTATTAAAAATAAAGGGCATGGCTAATATAATGTGCT
>NW_004955421.1:9275964-9277422 GCF_000276665.1 Chinchilla lanigera | reverse complement strand
CTTTGTCCCAAGGAAGAGTCAGGTAAAATTTTTTCCCAATTTGTGGGTTATCTTTTTACTCTGCTGGCAATCTCTTTAGATGTGCAAAAACTATTCATTAGGATGAGATTCTAGTTGTTGATTTTTTGAAGTATTTAATATGCAGTTTGGTTTTGTTCATAAACTTTCTGCCTACCCCTATGTCTTCAAGATTTTTATCTGTTTTCTGTTCCAATAGATTTAGTGTTTCTGTTTTAATACTGAGATCTGTGATCAATTTTTGAGGAGTTTGGTGCATGGTGATAGACTTGGGACTATTTTCAGTCTTTGGCAGGTAGCAAGCCAATTTTTCCAGCACCATTTATTAAAGAGGCTATCGTTCTTCCAGTGAGCTTCATTGGCCCCTTTATCAAGGATTAGTTGGCTAAGTGTGTTTGCGGTTGTGGCTGAGTCTTCCACTCTGTTCCATTGATCTTCCAGTCTGTTTTTTAGTGAGTTCTATGTTGATTTTATTACAGTACCTTTGTAGTATAATTTCAGGTCAGAGATTGTGATTCCACCTGACTTGTCCTTGTTGCCCAGGATTGCTTTTACTATTCTGGGTCTCTTCTGCTTCCAGATAAATTTAAGGAATTTCTTCTCTAGATCTGTGAGATGTGCTAATGGTAGTTTAATGGGAATTGCATTGAATCTGTACAACAATTTTAGTAGTATGGCCATTTTCACAATGTTGGTTCTTCCTATCCAAGAGCAGGGAACATTTTTCCATTTATTGAAATCCTCTTCTATCTCTTTTTTCAGAGTACTGTAGTTTTCACTGAATAGATCTTTTACTTCTTTTGTTAGATTGATTCCTAAATATTTCAGTTTTTTGGATGCTATTGTGAAAGGTATGGTTTCCTTAATTTCTCTCTCAGTTTGTTGTTTGTGTATAGGAACACTATTGATTTTTGAGTGTTGACTTTGTATCCAGCTACACTGCTGAATTTGTTGATTAATTCAAGGAGTCTTCTTGTGGAGTTTTTGGGGTCTTCCATGTAAAGTATCATGTCATCTGCAAACAGAGATAATTTTACTTCTTCCTTTAATGTCTTTATTCCTTTTATTTCTCTCTCATCTAATTGCTCTGGCTAATGCTTCCAGAACTATATTGAACAAGAGTGGCAACAGTGGACATCCTTGTCTTGTGCCTGATTTTAAAGTAAAGGCTTTCAGTTTTTGTCCATTTAGTATAATGTTGGCTGTTGGTTTGTCATAGATGGCTTTGATCAGGTTAAGGTAAAGATCATCTATTGCTATTTTCTCTAGAGTTTTTATCATGAATGCATGCTGGTCTTTATTGAAAGCTTTTTCTGCATCTGTTGAGATAATCATGCGGTTTTTGTCTTTGGCTCTATTGATATGGTGCATAGCATGAATTGATTTGCAAATATTGAACCATCCCTGCATTCCTGGAATGAATCCAACTTGGTCATGATG
>NW_004955421.1:9255208-9272549 GCF_000276665.1 Chinchilla lanigera | reverse complement strand
AATTCCCATTGAGTCTGCTATACAATGAATTACATAATTACTTCTTTCATTTTATCTTATATAATTATTTCATTGTATTTTATAATGTTATTACACTAACATTGTTAATAATAATATTAATAATATTACTAGTGGTATTATTATTAATTGTTTTGTATTTTTATTAAAAATAAAGGGCATGGCTAATATAATGTGCTTCAACCATCCCAAAATCCACCCTTAACTCCCACCCACAGTCCATGGAAAAACTGTCTTCCATGACACCATACTGGGGCCATGAAAGTAAACCTTGGTGGAGACTATTGGCGTAAGGCATTTCTGAAAACTTGACTCTCTGCCGCAATTACCCTAATCCCAGCCTTTGGACTCGAATTTGTCCTAATTGTCATGGCACTTGACTTCATTCGCTACAGGATACCTAGGATGTAATTTGTCCTTTCTAGAATTAATCCCTCACTGCTTCCCCTGAATTCTTGAGGCTATTATGAATGTAGCAAAACAGAGCTCCTATTTAGATATCAGTTGCATAGCTTCATAAGGACTATGGTTTATCCATTTTATGCTCAACCAAAAAATTTTTTAAGGGGTAAAGTTTTATTTTTTTATAATAAATTGTTTCCTCTTTGATTATTTATTCACTCTTTAAAATAATTTATATTAAAGACTCACCTAACCACTAGAATCTCATTTTATTTGTAACAATAATTATTATATAACTTTGCTTCTTCAAGACTTTTTAGAGCCTTCTGTGCATTGTTAATCTCCTATCACCTTGTTTCAAAATTCTGTATCACTTTTATTGGTTTTATGCTGTTTTGTTTATGCCTTTGTTTTTGTTCTTTTGTTTTTGTTATATTCTCTTTAAAAGAAAAGAAGAAAAAATGTACTAAAATTTTTTGAACATCCTATTTAAAAGTACTCATAAATTTTGTGAGTTCTTATGCCATTTTGTGAGTTCTTATGTGCCAGTTTATGTTCTTATGTGAATTCCTACTATCCCAACATAAAATGCCATCATTTGTCTAAATTTTACTTTTCAAATTATTTTGTCAAGTAGAAAAATACAGTACATTTTGGATTTATCTGGTCTTTGTTTTCTTTCTTACTGAAATATAGAGGAAACATTTCTGTATTTTGTAGTTTAATAAATTATTTGTTTTTCTATTCTTACACCTCTGTGTAATTATTTACACTATTGCTTGACTTAATTTAACTTTTGCACTACTTGAAATGATGGGACTCCCTATGTGTGTGTGTGTGTGTGTGTGTGTGTGTATTTTCTCCAATAATCTCAAATTATTCTATCATTAATATAATATTTAGTTTTATTGTCTCTTCAGAATAGATAGTATAGGACCTATGCTGTAGGCTGTCCTCATAATAGAGGGGTATCCCTTAAAAAAGAAAAGTTCCAACTATAAATAAAAAATATTCTCAATCCATTTCTGAAGACCTGAGATTATTAGTAATTTATAAAGATTAAGGTCAGAGAAACATAATAGGGAAAAGAGAAAAAGAAGGCCCGTAGAAAATAGAAAAAGTACATTTTTTTGGGTTTTCACCTGCTGAACAAATAAGAGGCTATTTTAATACATTCACGTGTTGACCTTTAAAAGCATCCATCTTCATGTATGGTATTAGAAACACATAATGAATTAGTGTTTAGAGACCATTATGAGTATAGGTCAAGTTAGTCCTAAGCACATTTTCATTTTGGCTCACTGTATTTTCTGCCATGGCATTTTGCAAGGCAATGTATACTGGTTTCAAAGAAACGCAGCAGTGAGAGCACAGTGTTGACCTTTTACCTCATTTTCCCCCTAATCTGGAAGTCATCATTAACAAGCACTGTGTATGCTGGGGTCACGCATGTGTGTAAACAAAAGGTCTACTGAAATGGCCATGGGAGAGAAGAGATTGAAATCCATCTCACTTAGAAACTCTTTCAGAAAAGCTTGCCACCAGCAAAAGCGCCTGCCTGGCAAGCGCAAGGTCGTGAGTTCAGTTCCCGGTACCTGAGAAAAACCAAAAAAAAAAAAAAAAGAAAAGAAAAGAAAAGAAAAGCTTGCCACAAATATAATCTGAGTTATGACTCCGGCACTGCCCAAAGGAAAACTTGACCAGCAATGAAAGCCAGCTTCTCAAAACAGCACGAGCAGGGTGTGCTTCCTCTGACCTATTCATCAAGGGTATCTAAATGTCAACCCATTGAGGAAGTTCACATTGATGTTGGCAGCTGAAGTGATCTCTCCTTCCTTAGGAAACATTTATAGCACCTTTATGACACTTAATCCCTAGACACTGAAAGCCTGGAGTTTCTGGGTAAGCAGAAAAGTCCCAAGCCAAGTAATTCTAATAAGCCAGCCCAGACCATTCTGAAAGGAACTTCTCCCATACAAAATTAAAGTTCAATCCAAATGATTCAGAAGACCTGGTTGGAGCCCTAAGATTTCATATTTTCTTATGCTTAAAACCAAGAACTGAAAAGTGTTGAAGCAGGGGCTGCTGTCTTTCATTACAACCCTCACAACTACTATTTTGATTTTTGTTACCAGGTACTCTGGTATGTAGTAAATCACAAATATCCATCCAGAGTAGTCTAGCTATGAATAAAATTTGGGAACAACCTTGACGGACATAGTCATTTCTTCTAATCCTGGGGTACCGTTAACATCTTCCCAAAATTTCCCAGGAAATAGTGTGTTTGTCTTTTTCTCTATTGATGAAGAATGTGAGCATTTTGTGCTATTACAGTATTGTCAGTTAAGTTTCCCAATTTACATAGCTGAATATACGCACTCCAGACCATTCAATCATGTGTCCTATACTTCTTCTGTAGGAAGTTAGGAACAATATAGCATAATATTTACCACATATTACTGTAAAGTCACATAACTTCATCTATACTTAAATTGTACTAAGGGTAGGAATAATGTATTTTATCTCTATCTCTCCATTCTAAATATAGGATACCATGAAATGTGTAATCATCCATTATTTGCTGAACATGTGAATAATGCATTATAAAATATAAGAAAATAGTGATTCCTCACTGCATCCCTTTGCACACACTAATCAAATTTTTGGCTTTTAAGGGCAATGACATATATGTAAAGACTACTCATTATGTAATGTATATGAAAAAGAGGTACCTTGAGAATAACAGAACTCTGATAAAATTAAAGGTTCTTAAAATTGTTTGAATTATAGGCTAAGAATCTGGTGGATAATGTAGGCTTCTCCTCGCAGCCCCATAATTTTCCAAGTATACATATAATTTAAGGGATGCCATCCAAGGATTCTAGGTTAAGAACCACTAAATGAGTTCATCTCAAAAACATCTCTTAAAAAAGAAATTCACAGTTCCTGAAAAGGGAGGCTAATGTTTGCCAATATCAAGTCCTAAGAAGAACTCAGAGATTCAATGAATAGAAATGTGAAGAGCAGTCACCTGTTACTCTGAACAAGTTTGGGACTCTCAGGAGGTAAGTGCCTCTCTGCAAAGAGGTTATTTATGTCCCTAAGCCTAGATCAGCTGTTTGTGTAAGGCTGGTAGAGGGGAAGCATGTTTGCCTTAGGAGTTTACTGCTGGCAAATTATCCCTGGAAAATACTGCTGAGAAAAATGCTGACCAAACAGCATCTATATTTACACAGTTAGATGTTCATTAAAGCAGAAAATGCCCACTAAATTTAGAGAGATGCTAAGTGCAATATTCAAGAAAAAAAACAGTGCAAAATGTTGTCTCAAATTTGTCCCAGAGTGTGCCAGGGACAAATAAGTCAGGTTCCATGGCAATAACTTTTCCCAGGTGACCTTAACTATAAGATTGTCAAGTGTAGCTCTCAGGAAACAAATTTTGTTTTTCCTAAGCAACATAATGAGAAAGTCAGATGGTAGAATTTCAAACAAAAACAGCAGCACTCATATCTGAACAGGAAGTTCACTGTTGCTATACTAACAGGCCTCAATGAGGATAATAATTTAGTTTTTTCTGGTCTTTAGTATTTTGTCATAAAATGTGACCAAATTCACCACCCCTCTCTAAAATATAAGTAATTCGCCATATATGTTCTTGTAGACTAATTGAATCTCAGATTTGAGTGTATGCAGAGAAAAGAGGGACTGATTTATCCTCTTCATTCTTACATAAGAAAAACTAGGCACAGCAAGGTAGGTAACTTTCCCAAGATCGTAAAGTTATGTGATAGAGTTCCTAATTTTTAAGGCATCAAACTCTTGCTACTCAAATTATGATTCACAAAGCAGAATCATCTGTGTCTGAAACTTGTTAGAAATGCAAAATTTCATCAAATAGCCCAATCAATTATTGGAAAATGAATTGAATAGACAGTTCTCAAAAGAAGAAGTTCAAATGACCAGTAAGTATATGAAAAAATGTTCAACATATTTAGCCATTAGGGAAATGCAAATTAAACTACACTGAGATTCCAACTCACCTCAGTTAGAACAGCTGCCATCAAGAATATAAAAACCAATGAATTCTGGAGAGGAACTCTCCTATACTGCTGTTAGGAATGTAAATTAGGACAACCACTATGGAAATCAGCATGGAGTTTCTTCCAAAGTTGCAGGGGGAGGACAACTAAAAGTAGAACTACCATATAATTCAGCTGTATCACTACCAGGAATAAACTGGAAGGAATTAAAGTCAGCATAGTATAAGGATGTGTACATACTCATTTTTGCTGCAGCACAATTCACAATAGCCAAGATATGGAATCAGACTAGATGCCCATCAACAGATGAATGGACAAAGAAAATGTGGTATGTGTACACAGAATGACACATTATTCAGTCATAAAGAAGAATGAAATGATATTGTTTGAAGAAAATTGGATGTAGCTAAAGAACATCTTAAGTAAAATAAGCTAGATTCATTGAGACAAGTATCTCATGTTTTCCCTAATATGTAGAATATAAATAAGATGACATGCAAGTAGAAGGGAGACTCTTATTAGCCAAGGGGAAGGGAATAAGGAGAAGATTGGTAAAAGAGAAGGTAGCAGGGGAGATAAAAATGAGTTATTAATTACATCATTAAAAGATCATTAGGTTAACAAGAATTTATTGAGGAGAAAAGTGAATCTTAGAACCTGTTAAGTGAAGCGCCCACAAACAGTGCATACGAAATTGATAACTGTTAAAACATTTTTTTTTATTGGTATATAGAAATCAAGGAATCATCTAGAATGGTATTCCGTTGACTTTTCTAATCTGCCTCAGAGTCAGACATTTCTCTTTTGCTTGAGAATATTTTTAACTTGTGCTATTATAAATTATAAACATTTCTAAGTGGAAGAAATTAAGAATTGCTGTGTGTGAGGTGATAGGTATGTTAATTAACTTGATTGTGGTGATTGTAGTGGATCATTTCACAAAGTAACTATATCTTAAAATATGATATATATGTTTAAAATGTGTGATTATATTTATCAATGATTGAGTATTCATTAAAATGGGGAAAAAAGAATGCAGAACTTCAAGTTCCAACTTACAGCTGCTGAATCCAACCCACATCTTAAACAGCCATAGAAACATATATGCACAATTAATTTTGAGAAGCATTGCACCATGCTGTGTTGCCTCCATAATATGAACCAAGGTCTTGCTATGTGACTTCTTTAGGGAGCAAGACAAAAGAATATTTATGTGGGAAATGAGAGGTGATAGAAATGTTTGGTTTGGACTGCTGGAAATTCTTTAGAAAGATAAAGAAAGATAAAAGACAAAGTGAAGAATGGTAGCTTTTTTTTGTTTTGTTTTGTTTGTTTGTTTTTTGTTTTGTTTTTTTGTTTTTCTCCGGTACCAGGAACCGAACTCATGACCTTGCGCTTGCCAGGCAGGCGCTTTTGCTGCTGAGCTAAATCCCCAGCCCCTAGAATGGTAGCTTTGATCCCTGAGGATACTACCAATTTTTGAAGCAAATAAAGTCAAAATTCTGTATAAACAAGGAAAGGCCAAATGTGAAGAAGTGACCAGAAGTAAGTTCCTCCTTTTCATTTTCTCTATAAACCTTATTAGGAATCAAAGGCATTTATATATTTGACTTTTAAAAAAACTAAGATAGAAAAATGACCACTTTCATAAGGTATTTCAGAACCCCACTGACCAGCTTTTCTCAAAAACTTGTAACTACTGTTCAGAATCATTCTGACCCTACATCATGTAAAATATACATGACCCATGATAGATGTGAAATTTGTAGTTAATTTTTCCCACAAGCCTTCATTGCTTCTTCATGTCTACATAAAAATTGATAGCATATATATTCAAAGCTCAGCCCAGGAATTTGGGGGCTTTGGGTCATAATGAATGGTTTCTAGTCGCTCAATGCATAAAACAATAGGAGTAGAGGAGAAGCATGAATCAGTTGGGGGAGGACATATCTTAAGCTACTTCTCTTAAAAGGCTGCCCAGTTTCATTCATTCTTCTTCTTTCCCCTCCTGCTGCTTTAGTCAGTTACAGAGGACCTGACTGATTCCAACGCCCTGAGTTTCACTTTCAGGAAGGCATATTATGATTGATTTCACTGTGGCTACCTGAGAAAGAAAATCCACTTGGTCTTCCTACAGTGTCAATTTGGTCTCACTGTGAAGGACCATTTATTTCAGTAGACAGGTACTTGACCTTCACAGGGCCTTACAACACTTAGCATTCTGCCTAAATCCAAAAAGGAATTTCACTCTGGTACTTCAGCACTGCTGGCAGAAAGCAGAATAAGTGTACTCTGGGAGGATTTTGAGAGAAACCGAGGGAAAAAAGGAATGGCTGAGAGAAGAGAATGAAACAAGGCAGGAAGGGAAGGCAATGGTGGAAACACACAGAAATGAAGGGAGATGATGAAAACAGAAGAGGGAGAAAAAGTGGAGAGATTTCAGAAACGAAAGGGTAAATAAAGAAAAAGAGGTAAATGAGAAACTAAAAAAAAAAGATGGGGAGTTTGAAAAAAGATAGGGAGGGATATTCTTCAGCAGAGAGATGGACAGGGAAAGGCAAAGAAAGGAATCTGTAGCATTTTCCAACATTTGAAATGAAATGAACACTGTCAGCACATGAAAAAGTAGAAAAGTTGATAGCCATTGTAGCACCAAGACTCTTTAGAAGATCAGAAGTCAAGATGCACAAAAATTACCTACCTAATCTTTAATTTTATAGTCAAGAATTCTGATACTTAGACAAGGGAAGTTTCTTAACTCAGCTATCATCTGCTTGGTACCAACCAGCCCAAAGATACCTCACCTAAAATCTTGTCACCAGAATTTATAGTCTTTTCCTAGCCTTTTTGAAAATGACAAAAGCTATGTGACAAACCTACATAAAAATTATTTTAGATAATAAACCATAGTCACATGTAGTGACTAACTCAATGTTCTATGGAAGCAGATGCTTCTATATCACAGGATGATATCAGATGTAGATAAAAAGAATCACAACCGTCCCCGTTGCCAGTGCTCTGAGGCAAGCAGAATGATCACGTTGGTAAGGATCCAGATCAGAGATGGAAATAGTCCATAAGCAATAACTTCCTCTTCCCTGATCTCAGGTAGCTAGGCCTTCTAAATATGATGCTTCAGCAAGAATCAGCTAATGCTATTTTTTTCCACCTCAAAATAAGCATCTCTGCACCATCCTAGGAAATCTCACTCAGCCCTATTCAGAATAATTGAGTTTGAATGAAACATAAGCCTGCTTTGGCACATTTTTTTAATGAAGGGTTCTTTTAAACTAAATTTAATCTCAGGGTTCAATATCAGCGTTTCCACACACCGGTTTAGTTCCTGTTTCTTCCTTAAACAAACCCTTCTTTTTGCCTAATCTGAAATCTTTGAATACAGAATTAAACTTCACCCTAGCTAATCAAGCAGAGAATGGCTGCTATTGAGACAAAAGTTGAGATGAATGTCTTTCTCTTAAGTCATAATCACTTGCAGAATTTCTCACCCAAGTAACAAGGGTTGATTTTTATTGACAGTTTTGAAATCATTATATGTAATGTTTCATGAATTCTGTTTATGGAAGTTCTTTGTTTTGGTTTAGTAACTGAAAAAAACAAGCACATAATCTTCTGGGTGAGGGTAGTTAGGCAAGTGAGTTATTTCTCCACAAACTTCTGCCTGAGAGGAAGCCATTTCACGTGCAAGTGGATAAGTATGTGTATAGTTTCTTGTCCCCTACCCAAAAAAGGCTAATGCAGGGACAGGCAAATGGAATCCTACAATGGGCCAGATAAATAGGTCAGATAAATATTTTAGCTGTTACAGGCCATGCAATCTTGGTTATTATTACTCAACTCTGCCACTGTAGCTCAAACTCACCCACAATGTATAAGCAAATAGACATGGCTGTGTCTCAATAAAACTTTGCTTACGAAAACAAGCAGTGGGTCATATTTGATTGTTTTCTTTTGAGAAAGGGTCTCACTGTGTAGTTTAGGTTGACCTCGAACTCACTATCTCACTATGTCTCCCAATCTGACCTTGAACTCACAGTGATCCTCCTGCCTCAGTCTCCCTGTGCTGGCATTACAGGCATGTGACACCTCACCTGGCCACATCTGATTCTTCAACTAGATTGTACTTCTCTAATCCTGAGCTCAAGCATTAACTAATTTCTTAAACTAAATTTCTGTAACCACTGGGCAGAAATCACAAAATCTCAGGTTTGAAAGAGCATTTATACAAGGTCGTATCAACTGAGTGTTTACAAAGTCAATTCTACAGACTGAAAGTTCACAAAGAGAAAGGTAAAGAGAAGAGAACTAACAGTTTAAAAAGGTTAAACATTAACCAACTTTTAAGCCTATGGCATGAAGTGAGACAGACCAGAGAGAAGAGAGATGAAAGCAACTGTATTATCGGTCACTCAGCTTTCTTTTTTCTACCCTTTGAGTTCCTTAGAGACTCTGGAACTCTCCAGAACTTTCATCTCATGAGCCCTAAGAGTGATGTTTTACTTATAATGTTTAAAGATACTACATTACTTTCTTACTGTGGGCCACCCGGCCTACTTAAATTGTTCATCAAATTGAGAAACAGCAGTTATCTGAAGGATGGGGTGGGAATCATTGAACCTGCTGAGAAAGTTTTGTGCCTCCCCATAATGGTGTCTTCTCAAGTGATTTTTGAGGATACCTGTCTGCACCATTTTATCTTTAAACATTGATTTTTACAACCTTTGAGGCATAATACCAGTACCGAAAGTCCAGTCCAATTCAATCTTTGAAACCTTTCTACCACATCCTCACACAGTTCACTGAGCCCATATATTTTTATAGATATTGGGAAGTAGGAAAAGTCTGTTCAAATGGGAAAGTGAAGTGAGAAAGGGAAAGAGGATTGTTTAAAGAGAGAGTGTCTACTGTTACAAACATGGGCCTGTTGAAGGCACACACTTCTCAAAGGCAAAGTAAATAAGTTCTTCAGACCAGCATCAACTGAAGGAGGCAAACTTTATTGGCCTCTTATCATCACCACTCTGCCTCACTTCTGAGCACAAAGTAACACTGTAAGCTCAGGGCAGAGAGCAACTTCATATGTGGAAAACTCCCAATTTCTCTCACCCAATTGTAATATAAATGAATTTTAGAAATAATAGTAATATGTCCATAGATTATAATGGTGCCAAGTGTGAGTGTTTGGGGATTTGCATCCTGTTTGGGAATTATCTGTAATATATACAAAGTTTTTGGAGTGCAGATATGCTAGATTAGTCTAGAAGGAAATTTATAATGAAGTGATTCACAGAAGAAATGCATTGCCTCAAGAAACTATTCACTTGCTATTATGGTTATCTCATTATGTGATAATTTCCTTAGTTTCTCCAGTCTGCCTTTTCCCCCAGAGATATTTAAAGTCCTATCAACTTATAATCTCCACCCAACATAATAAGACTAGCTACAGGCACAAAGTAAGCAAAACATCTGACCCTCAGCCAAAACCCAAATGGTCCATGGGGTATTTGGGATACTTGGGGTACTTCAAGCTGTTATGACCCTTATGGACCTTGGCAAGCTGTTACGACCCTTTTAAGTTATCGCTTAAGTCACTCTTTAGCATAGTGGAAATGAACAGTTGCTCCCCAGTATCCACAAGGTATTGGTTCCAAGACTGCCAAGGACACCAAAATCTACAGACATTCAAGTCCTTTATATGAAATACAACCTTAAGGATACTTTCAGTCATCACTGGATTACTTATACTACCTAAAACAATCTAAACTGTATATAAATGATTGTTATACTGTTTAGGGAATGTGAGGAAAAATCTGTACATATTCAGTACAGTTACAATTATTTTTAAAACACTTTAGATCTGCACTTGGTTGAACCCATGGATGCAGAACCCAAGGATAAGGACAATCAACTATATATCACCACATTATATATCTGAAATATATACAATAATTTTTTGTCCTAGATTGAGCAATAACCTTAGCATAAAATTTCACCTTACAAGGCAACAAATAGTTTGTCAACTATTTGAAGATATTCCTTTAATATATTTTCAATTGTCTCACCATTCAAGGGCAGTGTTATTGCCCATAAATAAAACTTATATTCAGCACTGAAGTACATTTTAGTTTTAACCATCTTTATTTTCATTTTTTCCTATAGTTCATCCTTATCTCTGAGGATACTGAGCTTATGTTAGGACATTTGCTCAAGGTCTGAGGTCTAAGTGTACAAATTGAACAATAATCTGTCCATTCACTCCTCCAAACTGCAGATACTCAGGCACTGAAGCAGTGCTAATGAGACAAATCTAACTGAGTATTCTAAGAAGTGCTATGGCAAGCATAAGTGGAATGGCATGGCTCTCAGCCTAGACTGAGAATGAAGGAAAGTTTCTCAAAGGAAGAGGGGACTCCTAAGAGAAATGCTGTAGAAGGTATGCAGGTATCCAGGTGTTAACTGGGCAGGGATTTTCTATAGCAAAATGCCAGCTTGAGAGAGGCAGGATGATATATTCTTGGCCTGAACATAAATGTTTCTCTTCTCTATGACAAGGCATCACTTCAAATAACCTGGGCATCCCAATCTACCAGAAACCCACCAGGAATCTCTCCACCCATCACTGTAATTTTTAATGACATCTATTCATTATTTAAGTTCTTCATTTAACATTTAATGAATTACCCCAGTGATATGAAAAATAAAAGAAATACCACTTACTTAGCACCTACCATGAACTAGTTATTTTGTATACATGTTTCATCTGATCGTTGCTACAAATCTGCACAGTAGGGACAATTAACTCTACCTTATGAATGAAATTTACTGTCAGTAAGTAAACTGCCAAAAGCCACACGCCTATGAAGTAACCGAAACAGAATTCTACCTCGTGCCAAAAACTCATTTATTTACTAAAAGAAATATATTTATTGATTGCCTACTATGTATACTCTACTGTGGAAAACAGCTTCACAGACTCAGAATTTTTAAACAAAATTTTTTCTGAGGGTATACCTTACTGATTAGATTGTGTACTAAGCATGCACAAGCTTTAGGTTTGATAACGAGCACAAAAAATAAATAAATGAAAATAAAATAGTTTTTCTAAGAACCACACTGTAGGAAGAAAAGTCAAGAGTGCGCATCAGCCACTTGTTTTGACAACCACCATATTCCAATTCCAGGCCACATCAAAATTACAGCTTTCTTTGACCTACAAGTAAAACTCAAGAAAGACTCTCTCTGATAACTGACCTACAGTCAGGAGGGAAGGGTATCACTGGGAACTCAGGAAGCGAAAGAACTTTGGGGAGAGAAAGGGAGATAAACGTTTTCATTTTATGTTGGCAAACTTCAAAAAGGCTATTTGAAAAGAATACAGATGGCACTCATCCCAAACTTTCAGTGTTTTCCTACACAAAGTTTGTCCAGGCAAACATTAAAAATCTAACCATCTTGTAGAGACCTTACCTAACTCTCTGTAGCTCATGACATAAAACATACTTTCATTATGGAAGAGCTGACTCTTTCTCACTCTAGAGGGTAATGCAAGTGCCAAGAAATGCATGGTGTGATGGCTCAAAGGCAAAGGCAGACAGTCCTGCGGGATTAACATGTTACAGGTGTAGTAAATGTTTGCTGTTTATTTGAGCTGCCTAGCTTCAGAACCTTCCTGTAGTAGAGGACTCTCAATTTATTAAGTCCTTACGGAGGAGGTGAAGAAAGAAAAATCGTCCTCTATAAGCACTAAAACACACTAGATACTTGCTATCTCTAAATCCTTTGCCAGATCCAGGTGATGTCTCCACACCAGACACCAACTTAGAAGTTTTTGAAGCAAAGAGAAGAGATTAATGACTGCTCCGTGCCTGCTGCTGGCAGCAATATGTTACAGAAAAGCTACATTCATGGTGAAGAAATAGCAATGATACAAACTGTGGCTTTTAGAATGTACTGGTGGTGACTGGAGTTTTCTCTTCTGATCAGTTGTATTGCATGATTTTGACTTGTTCTAATTTATGTTCTCTAAAACTGTAAGTAACTATTTCATGATAAATCAGCCAGGATCAGTCTATATTGCTTGCATATAGGAATCCTAACTGATAGAGTGGATATTTGCTGGTTTGGATTGTTCAGTACATCCTTAGCCTCTCCTAGTAGCTTCACATCCGTTCCCTAGACGAAGCACCCTAACTCCAAACAAAACATAAAATCAAAATTGGTTTCCCCATCACGGAGGTTCCACCTGTCCTTTCTTTCCAAAGCTATTCTGTCCTTTCCTTCCCAAGATATTCCTTTCAAAGATATTCTTATAGATCCCATTTCTTGAGCACAGCAAGTTGTCTAGATATGACATGTAAACCAAAGCTGAGGCTAACCATTTTATCTGGGATGTTGTCCTTTATTTGCAGCTAGGAGAGAAAAGTTGTGCGCCAGAGAACAGTAGTAGTTTGACTTGTGAGATACACAGCACAAAACAGCAAAGTGCCTTTGCCTTCTCATCACCATAGAGTAACATAGTTCTGTGTCTCTAACACAAGGTTTCTGTAGAATAGAAGGAAGAAGGATTTTTAGAAGTTTCAAGCAAGCCTGTCTCTCTCATCCAACCAATGAAGAACATAGGCCCACAGAGAAAAGTGACTCACATCTTTCAGAGTAACAGAGAACTTTAATTCCAAGTCCCAATATGAAAAAAATAAGTATTACATCTGTCTCTTATTAACAGGGCAGAAAGTGGCCAACCTTCTAAGCTGTGTGAAATCAGAGGGCTTGGGATGCACAGCTACTGCTGGCTGGCGGCAGTGATCTTAAATTGTCCCACATGTTTATATTTCTTCTACTAAAACACAAAGCTTCCGGTGCTCAAGGGCACTCGAGAGCCTTTGGGGTTTGAAGTGGACGTTTACAAGGCAAGCAAGCTTTGAAGACATCATACTACAAGGTTTACTTGTCGGTGGAATCCCTCCACTACTGTTCTCACACACTGCGATGTGTGTGCACACCCAGAAGTCAGCACACATATGTGCACATGCGCGCTCATGCATGCGTGTGCACGCGCACGCACACACACACACAATTTTATTTTCCCTTTGTGCTACCCATTCCAACCCAATCTGCCTGCATGTAGAGTAATAGGGCTCTATGACTGCCTTTTGCTATTAAGAAAACCGATGATATAAAGAGACCAAGCTATAGTCAGCAAACTGTCTTCTTACACTATTTTCTTTTAGTATTCAGGATTGAACCAGGGCCCTCTGTTATGGGGTAGGTGACTAAGTTATGTCATCCACCATGTCTTTATATTTTGTTTTGAGACAGGGGCTCACCAAGTAACTAGATTGCTAAGGCTGAGCTCAAACTTGTGATCACCCTGCCTCAGTTTCCTAGAGGGCTGGGATTAAGGCATGTGCCATCATGCCCAGCTCTCCCAACACTCTGCACACAGAAGATAGATGAACTTGCTGGTTCTATTCCAGATGGCAGCCAAAGTTTAGGTGACATGCACACCCATGTTAACTGGAAACTAGCTACACACCTGATCTATTGGGGGATTAAACTTGTTACCTGTATCTACTGAAAGCCCTGACCCACTGGATTTGCAGGGTGCTCATGAGTGAGAAGGTGGTTTCTCTGCAGGGACTTCCAGGATGGAAGGAAGGAAGCTCAGACTCCACAGCAGAGCAGATCTGGCCCTGTACTACATGGCTGTGGCATCCTGAAGCTTTCCACCCACCATTTCCTGATCTACAGTGGTGCTGACGATACCACCACCACCTCACCCGTATGCGTGCAGGATTACATGAGCTCAGGCATGTAAAGGCTCAGCCCCACGCTGGGCAGCCTGCAAGCACTTGGCAGTGAGCCTTTTTAAGGGTGGAAACTGTTTGCATTAAATAAATTAATTGAAATTGCTTTTTAGTCACAATAATCACATCGGTTACACACCTTCACCAATAATATCAAAGTGCGAGGGCTTTGGGGAAACCGAGGGACCTGGCTGACCTTTGGGAGCAGTGTTCTTGGGCAGGGGAAACTCACTTTCTCATAGGGAATCTGCAGCAGCTCTAGCACCACAGCATGTGCACCCATGTTCCGTAGCAGTCGCTGCTGCTGCTTCCGGCTCTTCCTCACAGAAGCACTCTCTTGAACACATAGTTTGCTAAGTCGAATCAAAATCTGGAAGAAAAACAAATGAAGCTCAAAACACTAAGAACTATATTTGGAAAAAGACTGCCGTATGAAAGGGGAAAAGGGGACTTCAACCAATACTTAGGTTTAAATGGTTTAACCTAGCATTTAAAACCTAAGTATTCGCCTGTAATCCCAGCACTCGAGAGGCTGAGGTAGGAGGGTCGCTGGAAGTTTGAGGCCAGCTTGGGCTACATCACCAGTCCAGTGCCAGCCTGAACTCCACAGCAAGACCCTATCTCAAAAAAAAAACAACTGGAAAAAAACCTGAAGTATTAAATGCATTAAAAACATAGACATGCCTTCCATATGTGGCATCTCTGCTGACTGAAGTCAAATAAATCCATGGAAGACTCTGACTTCCAGAATAAGCAGAATCTGGCTTCCACAGCAAGTAGAACCATTTCAGATAGATCTCTTAAAATGGTTTGACCCAGCATCAACTCCCAAGACCTTGGTGAGAGTTTGCTCTGGGGTAAAAAAGGCACATGCATACTGGGCTCCCAACCTTGCAAATTTGAGCCACCTTATGCAAAGATTTGTAAAGAAATGCAGCTCTCACTGGTAGATGCTATGGGCAGACATTGAGACAAACCCTCAACAACTGTATCAGCTACTCCTTTATTCTACTGCAGAGCTTCAGAAATGTGTGGTACCCATAAAAGTACTGCACATATAAGAGGTGAGGAACTGAGGACATACAAGTTGTAAGTGGCAGAGTTGAGTTTCGAATTCGGATCTGATGCTAAAACCCATGCACTCAACCTAGGAGCTCTACTTTCTCCCGTTAAGTTTACATGACAAAAAAGGCCAACGGGTTTGTGCCTGCAATTTGAGTATCACTAACTAAAGCTACTTAGAGAATTAATGAAGGAAGAAAAAGGTGGATGTGCGCTTACCTCTTTTACCACTCTGTAGTTATAGCTGCTGGTACTTTCATGCTTTTGTGACTTGTTATTCCCCTCCTAAGGAACAAAATGAACACAACCATGGTTGGTACAACTTGTGGGTGGCTGCTGGACTGGCAGAATGGGTACTAACCTTTACGGGAGTTTTGTACTGTTTTCCAACAGACATGCTGGGTTTGTGCCCAATGCATCTCCTCACACTCAGCTCCTTTGGAAGAGGAGGCAAAGCCAGGCCATGGCTAGAGAACAGGTGCATTCCCAAGGGGATCTGTAGGGGAAACCTGGTGATCATTCACTCCCCAAGGAAGTCTCATCTACATAATACAGGGCGGCCCAAAGACATGGGTGAACCTTCACTTTGTAGCTTACTTCCTAGGACAACAGTGGTTACTTGGACTGCTTGACAACAGATCTCTTAATAAAGCCCATCCCCTACTCTGTATTTTTATCCAAGAACAGCATAGGATGCTTCTTCATTTCAGTTGGCACACCTTTGCACTTGGGCAGCCTGACTTGTGTCTCACTCACCTCAGTTTTCTTATGCTCATTTTCACCAGATGCACCATCTGTGATCTCATCCGGGCCCTGGCCTTTATAGACCCAGAGCTCAGACTTTTCCACAATGGACCGCAGTTGATCTAAGTCTTGTTTGATCTGTTTGTAGTTATCCACATCTTGGCTCATAACCAGCAGTTGAACCTTAACAAATGAAATCTATTAGAAGCACACAGCAGCTTCTCAGACAGACAACACACACCTTGGCCATGGGTGCTACCTGTTTGAAGGCTTAGAGGACCTCCTGCCTCTGACTGAAGTGCCGAAAGAGGAGCTGCAGGGCCCCGGACACCAGGGGCGGATAATCGTGCATTGTCAGGTGGAGCAAGACGCGGAGGAAGGTTCTACCACCATGATCGTCCAAGTCCAGTGGGGTGTTCTCCTCACTGCAGAAGCACACCAGAGCGGAGGGACCAGGTGAACAACAAACACCTCACTCATGCACACCCCGGCCCAGACATTTCTTATACTCCCTTCCCTCTCACATGACTTCACACTGTATCAGCTCCCTTCACACTGCCATCTTGCTCTATCTTCAACTATACTGGCTAAGAAGGGAGAGGACAAGTAAGATGTTATCATTGTCAAATTTTAAACCAAAGTCTGTACCCTCCCAAACTAACAAGTCTTGTGCTACAACCAGATCCTGAGACAAAGATTAGTCTTCTCCTATTGGGCTCCATATGTGGTCCAAGAACTTCAAAGGGACATTTCTCCTAAGTTATCATTTTATTTAAGATGCTGTGACTCAATGCTTATCAAATGATCTGTAGTGAAAGACCAGATCAAGCACTGAGATGGCACCACAGTGTCAAATGGCCATAAGGGTGGCCAAGCCATGACTCTCTGTTCTGTGTTTATTTTGTGTGACTGGTAACAAGCAGTGTTTAATGGACCCTGCCTTGAACAGTATTTCCACAAAGCAATTAAACTCATTCTGTTCTTCAAAGTGAGATTAATCAACACATTATCAGGGGTTATCTCAATATCTATGATAACTTGTCCACTACTGAAATAATTAAAAAATTAATGGGCATATCCTCTATCAAATAGCCTACTGGATACCACTAGTACATTAATGTATCAGCATCTCTGTGGTGTTTATGATCAAATGCATGACGAACAGTGAGACCTTCATGGCTAACAAGAAAAAGGCTAACAAAAAAGCAGAATGGGGACTGCACACATGAATGCTACCTGCATGCTATATCCAAA
>NW_004955421.1:9236846-9254425 GCF_000276665.1 Chinchilla lanigera | reverse complement strand
TCTAATATATATCATTGTATATTATATAGTTTATCATATTATTGTTGTTATGTAATCTATTATAATGTTATCTATTTTTTAAACTAGAATGAAGGTTCTCCAAGGACAACAACTGTCTGTTTTGCTCTCCACTGCAACTTTAGTGCGTAAAACAGGGTCCAGCACAGAGCAGAAGCTTACTTGTTATGGTTGATACATTGTGTCAACTAGAGGAGTCTAGAGACTTAACAAAGTAACTCAGCAGTTCTATATCCTGGGGTGAAAAGGACAGCCTTTACCCCTCTAGGAAGTTGTTCATTGTGTCAACTTGAGAAGTTTACAAGTTCAGCTAAGTGACTCAGCAGGCAGCCAGGGTCCTTACTTTGCACACATCTTCAGCTTGTGGAAGAGGAGGGCACAGACATGGTGTGGGCATGGGGGAGTAGCTGGCATATAAGGGATAATATAAGGGAGGAAAAGAGGCTTGTTTTCCCCATTTTTGCCCTTGTTGCTTTTGCTGGCTTCTGTCACCTGGACCGTTGCCCCTGTGCTATGCCCCCTTGTCTTAGAACCAGCTGATTATAGATTGAAACCTCCACAACCTATGAGTTAAGTAAACATTTCCTTCCTTAATTTTAGCTGTTGGGTATTTTGTCTCAGCAATGAGAGAAAAATAACTAAGACATTACTAAATCTGTTAAATAAATGAATAAACCTATTTTCCAGTGTCCTCAGTGAATAAGTACAAATTTGAGCGGTTAATGGTATTGATTATAAAATGCATGTGTCTTTCTATGCAAATATGTACTATCACAAAAATATTTAGGCTTCCTTTTTTTTTTGCAAAGTTGATCCAAAGAGAACCTTTGAACATGTTTTAGAATTTGATTACACATGGCACTCTGTAGTGTCTGGAAACTAGCCAATTACTCTTCATCCTGCTGGTAATAAAATTAATCAGTAATCTCAGTGTGCCTAACTATTTAATTACTTAATATTGGTTTTGTTACAAGTATAAGTCATGGAACAAATAATAGTTTGTTTAGCATCACAAACTCCTCCCACATAGATTTCTCACTTCTCTGTCTCACATTCTCTACCTCACACTGGCCCAATTCCTTGGGCATGTCTTCATTTTCTTTGAATTATCAGCCACTTTAGCAAAGAGGCCTTTACTTTGCCTCCCCAGTAGATATATTATGATGCCTTGCTAGTCACTTAGGACTGCTCTCCAAGTGAACAATTTATTATCCATGAGCTTACTATTGAGCATTTCTCAACATTCTGGCTTTATTCTTTGTCTACTTCATGCAGGATGAAGTGATTTGCTTCTGTCCCAAAAATATTTCAGTGCAATGGTTCTCTTTGTCATTTTGTATCCTTTTAATTCTTCAGAACTACTTGTGTCATTGGGAAGGCAATGCTGGGTTTTGGAACATTTTGCTATAGTTAGTCCAAAGAGTTTCTCTTCCTAGAATTCTACTCTCTAATCATCAGGAAGATTTATATTCTATTTCCTTCACCTCTATGATTATTTTTATACACTCCACTGTTTAATGCATTTTCCAGAAAAATCCAATTAGGATTTTAAGATCTTCCTATGCAAAGAAGATAGAGCAGCATCTATTAATGTTGTTGTTTCAACAAACATAGATTCTAGAATTAACCAATCCCACCCTACCACAAGTTGAAAATTATTCTCCTGAGCATTGCACCTCTAAGAATATTTCTATACTTAAGCCATGGTTACCCTATTGTATTCTGTATCTGCACTCTATGGGCCTGTCTAATTGTTAGACCACCCAATTGAGTTCAACTCAAAGAATACATGCCCTATACCAGGTGTTGAACTCAGCATACTTTGAAATTACCAAGGGAACAAAAACATAGACTCTTCCTTTAAAAGGCTTATTATAGTCTAAATGTTTACATGAATGGCATAAAGATACCAAGTAGAATGTAGTACAATGGAGATATAAATAAAAGTTTCAAAAGGCAGTGGAAGTAAACTGAGAAATATGGGCTATTTCACAAGGCAAAAAACTCATCACTCATCACAAAGCTGCAAACTCATTAAAACTCACACTACTGAGCTGGCACTGGACAATTGTGATGTTATTCAACCCAAGTGGGTCAGCTGAAAGGGGAGCAATGCCCAGTCTGAATCAAAATGATATAAATATTTGATATAAAGTCTCTAGTTATTGAACTAAACACTGCCAAGCAAATGAAGCTATGACACTCCTTCCAGTAGACTGGTAGGGTTTCCAAATCTGTTCACCTCATTGAACATAAGAGAAATAAAAACATTCCAACAACTGATGCTCTTTCTATGTTTTTATCACACTAAAAACAGACTCAGTCTTCCTACTCTTTTCAACCTTCTCTTCCATGCAAATTTTCATAGACAAAAAGAAGGAAGTGTGTATAGACTTTTTGTAGAGATTTAAGAAAATCTATTTAATGATCTGTGTATCTCTGAAGATCAATTAAAGGAACTTCCTTCATTTTCTTTGGTGATATTTGAGTTTTCTTATATGGTATCTAAGGGAACTTTTCTTGGATTGACTTTCTGAAATATTTTTGTATAAGAACAGTCCTTCAGCTCTTCTGTAGGGAAACAAATTGAGGCTTAAAGGTAAGTTCTGGCTTAAGAGTCAGACAGTATCAAAATCAGAACCAAGATTTCCTGACTCCAGGTCCATGTTCTTCCTACTCCACAATTTCATATGATAAATGAAGATCACAACACATGACTGGGTTTAATCATGTTTCCTAATTTCTGAGATCAGTTTTCCATAGATTGGCCATATTTTTCCATTTCTGAAACAACCTTGCATAGAAAACACATAAACTCTACGGGTTGAGTATTCCTTATCCAAAATGCTTGAGTCCAGATTTCAGCTTTTTTTTTCTGATTTTGAAATTCTACAAAAACATTATGAGATATCTTGGGGATGGGATCCAAGTGTAAGCATGAAATTCATTTATGTTTTGTAAATACCTTCACACGAAATCTGAAGATAATTTTACACAATACTTTTAGTGTGCCTGAGTTTTGATGTCACATAAAGTCAGGCATGGAATTTTCCACTTGTAGTATCATGTCAGTGCTTGAAAAGAGTCAGATTATAGAATATTTCAGACTTCATATTCTTCAAGTAGAACTGCTCGACCTGTGCTAAAACCACCTGTGAGAAGCCAAGTAAGAAGTCAGCAAAACTGTCAGAACCACTGGTTGCCTGATAGATAGCCTGAGGGTAGCACTGGCAAATCAGACAATGCACTCTACTCCCTTCTGCAAGGAGCATAACAAAAAGGTCAAAGAAACAGCCCTGGGAGTTGGCTTGCCTTTTTCTGAGAAAGAACAGGCAGTAAGTCTCTTGGTAAATACTATTTAGCTCTAGAGGAGAGAGATAGAGGTCATCTGTTTGTCACTTTCTTCTCAGAAAGTCCAGTATGAGGCAGTGGTGCCACAGGAGGATGTGCATGAGGATGCAGCTGTTACTGTGGCCCTAAGAGAGAGCCATGGATGTCTGTTGCCATGTGGACTGAGGAAAGAGAGTCAGGCCTGAGGGTTGCTTCACTGAAGAGACTGGGGGTGGTGATCCTGCCAGATACTTGGGCCTACTGGGAGGGAAAGGTCCAGGCTGGTGGGTGAGGGCCTCCCCCTCATCCCTTGCCCTCATCCTTCAACGTCCTCGATGGTGGTGAAATTGGAGACGAGCCAAGGCATCTGGTTTCTCCCTTATATCCAGCTCCTCTCTTGCCCATCTCTTGGACACCTGCATAGCCACCTCCCTTGCTTGCCAAATACATCCATGGTGGTGGGTGGGGGAGGGGCTCCTTCCCCAGCTTTTCTGCCAGGGCTGCCTGGAACATAGGCAAGTGACAATGGTGACCATAGGAGAGTGAGGGGAGAAGCCAAGAATTGAGAGTTTTCTCCTAATTGTATTGTACTGAGATTTGTAGAGACTATGACAAGTTGGCCTTGTGGATTGTATGGAATGCCTATAAAATTCTTAGTATGCCAAAACTGAGAAAGGATGGTCATGCTTTGGTAGCATAAGAAGGGTCACTGGTCTCCTGCCACCATCGTGGGGCAAGTCTGACCCCAGGAAAACCAGGTATGCTCTGTGGACTGCCCAGGAGAAACAGGATCTGGCGCCCCACCTCATGCCATCATGGGGCAAGCGTGACCACCAGGAAGGCCAGGGATGCTCTGTGAACTGACTGGAAGAAGCCGGACTTGATGTCCTACCTCCCACTGCCATCATGGGGCAAATCAGACACCCAGGAAAGCCAGGGACAGTCTGTGAATTGACTATGAGAGGTCACACTCAGTGCTCCACCTCTCACCACCATCAAGGGGCAAGTCTGGCCACCAGAAAACTGAGAGACATTCTGTCAGCTACCTGGGAGGAGCAGGGCAGGGGCTCTGCCTCCTACCACCATCGCAGAATGAGTTTGACCCCCAGGGAACACAAGGAACTTCCGTGAGCTGTCCGGGAATGTCGAGGCTTGGCAATCTGCCTCATGCATCAGAAATGACAAGATGAGGGAACAAAATGCAATCTCAAAACTGTACCACACACAGAACAACTCCAGAAGACAATGACATAGGAGCTTGGAGTGAAATATTTCAGGTCCTAAAAGAAACCAAATTCCAACCCAGATTGATGTACCCTGCAAAACTATCCTTCAAAATTAATGAAGAAATAAAATATTTGCATGACAAAGAACAACTCCAGAAACTCATGAGCGCCAAACAATTCTACAGAGTACTAAAAGATATTCTAGAAAGAGACAAAAATGATCACAATTTTAAGAACAATTAAAAGGAACCACTAAGCAGAGCACAAAATTAAATAGAGGGAAAAAGTAGGGAATCAACAGCAGGAAACTATCATGACAAACACAAGCCAATACATATCAGTTATAATCTTTAATGTAAACAGCCTCAATTTGCCAATCAAAAGAAGCAGACTGGCAGAGCGGATCAAGAAACAAAATCCAACAATATGCTCTATATAAGAAACACATTTAACTTGAAAGGAAATTCATAGACTGAAATTCAAAAGATGTAAAACAATTCTCCACACGACAGGAACCCAGAAAAAGGAGGGGTAGCTATTCTATTGGCAGACAATGTGAACTTCAAACTTCAAGAATGACCAAAACAGATAAAGAAGGTCACTACATACGTGTGAGGGGAAAACTGGAAGAAGACATAACAATCATAAATATTTATACATCAAATACAGGAGCATCCAACTATATAAGACAAATTTTAACAGACATGAAAAATCAGCAAAGAATCACAGAAAAAAAGCCAAGCTTGTCAACAAATGGACTTAGTAGACCATTATAGAATGTTCCAACCAACAACATCAGAATACACATTCTTCTCAGTTGCACACAGGACATTGTCTAAAACAGACCATATACTAGCCCAAAGAACATGCATAAGTAAATGCAAAGGAATTGAAATTATCCCATGCATACTACTGGACCATAGTGCAATGAAATTTGAAATTAATGACAAAAGAAATCACAAAAACTCCATAAACACATAGAAATTAAATAACAGCCTCTTGAACAACCAATGTGTGAGAGATGAAATTAAAGAAAAAAATTAAACAATATTTACAATCAAATGAAAGTGCAGATACAATTTACCAGAACCTGTGAGCTGCAATGAAATCTGTCCTCAGAGGGAAATTTGTAGCAGATTCCCACATCAGGAAAACAGAATGAGCACAAGTAAACAACCTTATGCTGCACCTGAAGTTTCTACAAAGAGTGAAGCAAGCCAAAAGCCCAAAGAGGGTAGAAAATTATAAAGACCAGAGCAAAAATGAATGCAATGGAGACAAATATATATATATATAAAGAATTAATGAATCAAAGACTTGGTTCTTTGAAAAAATAAATAAAATAATAAACCCATAACCTACCTATCAAAAAAGGAAAGAAAGAGCTTAAATTCATACAATAAGGAATGAAAAGAATGAAACCATGATCCTATAGAAATAGATCCTATAGAACTTCAGAAGATCATCAATACCTACTTCACAAACCTTTACTCTCATAGGATGGAAAACACAGAGGAAATGGACAGATTTCTAGATACATATGAATTATCAAAGCTGAATCAAGAAGATATAAAAATCCTGAATAAGTCAATGTCAGCCAATGAAATTGAAAATGTAATTAAAAAAAAAAAGACTTACCAACAAAAAGGGGCCAGGCTCTGATAAATTCACAGCTGAATTCTAGAAGAAATTTAGAGAAGATTTAATGCCAATTCTACTTAAACTCTTTAACAAAATTGAAAGGAAAGAATTCTCCCTAACTCATTCCTGGTAGCAAGTGATACCAAAACCAGAGAAAGACCCCAAAAAAGGAAAGTACAGGCCAATGTCCCTAAAGAATATAGATGCAAAAATTCTCAATAAAATACTAGCAAACAGAATACAGCAAATCACTAAGAAGACTACACATTATGACCAAGTGGGGTTCAGTAAATGGATGCAACTAAAGAGCATATTCATAACTGAAATAAATCAGACCCACATGTGTATACAATGTATTGTCTCACTAGTGTAAGAACCTGAAAGAGTAAATAAACCCAAAAGGTACAACAGATATTGTGAAAGGGAAAGAAAATGCTTAAAAGGAAGGAATAACTGAGATGAGGGGAAGGAGAAAAGAAAGAAGGCATAATCATACCGCTGATGTCTATTGGTTTAATAAAAGGAAATCAATTTTTATTTTTTTTTTTTCCTTTTTTCTTCTTGACAAATTTTGCACACTTATATCTGGTAATCTGAATGACTAAATTTAAAGGCAATTATTGTGCCATATAACAACCTATTGTTGACCTCCTACCCTCTTGTAGACATATGTGAGCCACTTAGCACAAGAAGGGCTTAAAAAATACTGCTATATATAGTACATAGACAATAAATATCTTATGTAAATATTTTATGTAAATTACAGAGTAATATGAGAAAGGTACAGTAGTTACCCTCTTGTACAGTGAAGTTCTGTATCATTTGTAATGTTTTTAATTACTTTTTATTTTAATTGTTTGATTAATCTTGCGTTCTTAAGTCTGGTAATCTGGGGAACTTCACTGAAGATAATAATTTGTAATATAACAACCACTGTTAATTCCTATCATTTTGTTTTGAAATCCTGTGCTGTTTTTGGTTTTTTTGTGTTGTTTTATTTTTGTCTTTGTTGTTTTTATTTTGTTATTGTTTTTCTACTCTCTTTAAAATAAAAAAGGAAGTCCAATATGAAGTACAGTAATCCAACAATGGAGACTAATACTCTTTATACATACATTTTTTGCCCAAGTATCTCATACCAGTATTGTGCTTCTTGAGGTTCAAAATGTGCTTGAGTGCTTGGCAGTAATGATTATCCAATAGATAGGGCCTTGGGGGGATTTTATAGCATGGCAGGTTATATTCCTTAAATCAGAGCTATATGACTGATAAGCATTAATAGCTCCTCCCCTTTCCAAACATGTTCATAATCATAATATAGTCTAAAGCTAAATGACTGTATTTTGGAACCAGTGAACAAAATCTCTGCTTATTATTGTCCCCACCTGCACAAAACACCCCAAATTTCAACTGTATCATGTTTGTATCCTCCTTAAAAGTCTCCAGTGATGTTGATTTGCCCAAAGATGAAAACACTGTACAATACTTTTAGCCTACAGTTCTGAGCCTTTTATGATGTAACAAAAGATGGGAGATTTGTCCTCCCCAGCACCAAGTCTACACAATAACAAAGTTGGTATGCCTACTACTTACTAGTCTTGGAATAGTCACATAGTACCTAACCAACAAATATCTTATGTAAATATTTTATGTAAATTACAGAATAATATGAGAAAGGTACAGAAGTTAAAAACATGGGCTTTCTATTCCTCTACAATAAATACATTTTTCTGTGTGTTTATTACACTTTCACTTAAAAAGACTTAATAAATTTCCAAAACAGTTTGACTGAATTAAAGTATCTGCTGTGCCACATTGAACAATTAATTTAGTACTTTACCTTTATAAGCTTCATCTGTGAAAATAAGTCATTCTAGTAACCAGTATTGGGGTAAAGATTCAGGGAGACACATGTGAACCACTTAGCATAAGACGAGCTTAAAAAAATATTGCTGTATATAACAGGGATGAATGAATGCCAATCATCATCTCAACTCAGGATACTTCTTCCCTTTGTTGTGCATATGCTGTATATCAGTAGCTGGGTTCCAGGAACTGGGTTAAATTCCTGTTGATAACTTAAGGCTCTCTTAATATTTCCTATATAAGTAATGATATTTTCTCCCAGTTGTGGAAAAAATTGATTGTAAATTATAACTACTGTCTGTTTTATTGAAAGAAGGCAAAATGTGGAGTTCCTAACACTCGTTACTTGTGAATATAAATGAAAGTAAGAATTTACATATAATAAAGTTGAGATAAAGTCCCTACAATGTGACTAGTGTCCTGATATAAGAAGAAATATGACTAGTCCCTGATATGAGGAAATATCGACACAAGGTCATGTTCAAAGGGAAGACAATGTGAAGACACACAGAAAAAACGGGCCATGTGACTAGACAGATTTTTAGGATAAGGAACACCAAGGATTGACATGAAACACCATAAGCAAGAAGAGGAAGGAAAGAATAATGAACAAAATTCCAATGCCATTTTTCATAGAAATAAAAAAATAATCCTGAAGTATGGATAGAACATACACACACACACACACACACACACACACACACACACACACAACCTCCAAATAGCCAAAGCAATCTTAAGCAACATGAACAAAGCTGGAAGTATCACATCATCTGACTTCAAAGTATCACACAAAACTATAGTAATTCAAAGAGCATTGTATTAAAGTAGACACACACTCCAATGCAACAGAATAGGAGTCTAGAAATAAATCATTCATTATGGGCAATTCTTTTTAAACAAGATTGGCAAGAATACACAATGGAGAAAAGACAGCCTCCTACAAAGGTATATGGCAACCTGTCTATCCACAAGAAGAAGAATGAAATTAGACTCTATTTCATATTGGATACAAAAACCAGCTCAAAGTAGATTAAATACTCAAATGTAAGATCTGAAAATATAAAATTATTAAAGAAAACATAAGAAAAAACTCTATGACTTTGGTTTGTGCAACGAATTTTTTAATATGACACCAAAAACATAGAAAGCACAAGCAAAAACCGACAGATGGGATTATATCAAATTAAAAAGTTTACACATAGCAAGGGGAACACTAAGTTAAGTGACAAGACAACCAGCGAATGGGAGAAAATACCTGCAAATACTACATTTGATAAGGGATAAATATCCAAAATACATAAGGAATGCAAACAATGCAATAGCCAGAAAGTAACTCAATTTAGAGATCGAAAATGACCTGAAGAGAAACTTCTTAATGAAAGACACATAAATGATCAATAGGTATATGACAAAGTGCTCAACATCACTAATCATCAGGAAGATGCAAATTAAAAACACCATGAGCTATAACTTCACAGATATTAGAAAGGCTATTGCTCAGAGGACAAATTATAATAAATGCTGGCAAGGATGCAGAGAAAAATGAGCCCTCATGCACAGTTGGTGGAAAAGTAAATGACAACAGTTCTTTAAAAAATTAAAAACACAACTATCATATGATCCAGCAATCTCAGTACTCAGTATATGTCCAAAGCAAATGAAATAAGTATGAAGTGATATCTCTACTCGCATGTCCATTAGAGAACCATTCACCAAAACACACTCAACCCGATAGGAAACCACTGAAGAGTAAAGGGCTTCTGGGATGTGGGAAAAGAGAAGGGAAAGAAGGAGAAATTTTGTATGTATGTATATACAGGATAGTTAACATAGTTGTTCTTCTGTCTTCTATTTCTATGCTGAAAGAAACTGTCAATGAGTCTTTGGTTGACCAGTATTGCATGTCTATATCTGTTTTCATGAGAAGCCACTTTGAAGATATCAATATGTAATACAACCACCATTGTTAATTCCCTACCACTTTGTTTGTAACTCTGTATTGTCTGTATTGTGCTTGTGATATGTTGTAAAATGTTGTATGTCTGTTAATGTTTCCCTCCTTTTATCTTTAAAATTAAAAAACAAAACAAAACACACTCAACCCAAGTGTTATCCACCAATAGAATAAACAAAATGTACGTATGTATGTATGTATATATATATATATATATATATATACATATATATATATACACACACACAGTGAAATACTAGTCTGACTTTTAAAAGAAGGAGACCATCATTTGCAACAACATGAGTGAATCTGGAGGGCAATATGTTAAATAAAATAATACTGGCACAGAAAGGAAAATATCACACGATCTCAATTCTAAGCAGAATCTTTAAAAGTTTAACTTATAAAAGTAAAGAATAGAACAGAAGTTACCAGGGATTGGTGGAGTAGGAGGGTGGAGTGATTGGAGGGGACTCCCTGGGTTCAAACATTCCCTAGGGAGAATATTGGTCAAGCGATCCAAAATTTCAGTGAGATAGGAATAATAATTTCAAGGACATAATGTACAACATGATGATAATTAATAACAATAATTGCATCTGAAAATAGCCAACAGAAGAGATTTTGTATTTTTACAACAAAAAATATGTGGGGTAATTCATATAATATTTAGCTCAATTTAGTCATTCCAATATGTGTACACATTTCAAAACCTCTTGCTGTAAAGAATAAATGTGTACTATTCATTTGTCAAGTAAAACATAATTTAAAAAAGGAAAAATTAAGCAAACGAAAAGGATTCCCCTAGAACTGTCAGGGAGTACATCACTATGAAGACATCTTAAATGTGAAATTCTAGCTTCTAAAAATGCAAAACTAATTTTTTAAGGCATCCAGTTTAGGGTACGTTTTATGATAGTCCTAGCCAACTTAATATAATCAGTACTAATTCCTTGGGGCTAATAATCTGTAGAGATTTAAAAGTTCCTACAGAATATGGCCAGTACATAGGGTTCATACATGTTGCCCAAAATTAAAGCTAAAGGACAAAAAATCTGCTTTTAAAATAAAAAATAGGTATATAGTACATAGGTAGGAAGTAACAACAGCTAGCTGGAATGAGGTGAAATATCTAACTTTAGCACTAAACAAGCCCTGTTTAGCCAGGCATGGTGATGCATGCTTGTAATCCTATCACTCTTGAAAGGCTGAGGCAGAAGGATTGCAAATTTAAGCCTAAACTGGGCAATTTATTAACCTAGCAAGCCATTCCTTCAAAATAAAATAAAATATAGAAAAGGACAGGGGATATACCTCAGTGGATGGTCCTGAGTTTAAACTCCAGTACCGGCCAACAAACAAATAAAATGGGCTCAGACATAGTTCATTATACAGTCCTTGTGTTTGGTCCACAAAATAACACACAGACACAACACACAGACACACACACACACACACACATAGTTAGCATTGATTGAAAGTCTTCTTTTAGAGGCTTTGTGGTGTTTTAATAACTTTATTGTAAAATTTAGATATATATAATGACCATATTCATCATAGGGAATTTGTACCTATATATGATATATCTTGATTCTTCTTTTTTCCCGATCTCCTCCACTCCCTTCAACCGCTCTTCCCTCATTTACAAAGCTTTGTCACCATTTTATTCTTCTTTCATCATTTTTTTCTTTACCCTTCTGTCCTTTCCCCCGCCCATCCCTGGCTCACCTTCCCGTTTGAATAGTTTCTTCCAATGTCACAATAACTATTATACACTTTGGTCCTTATTTACCCTTTCAGTTTCTTCCACTAGAGAAACAATGTGATATTTAAACATGTGTGTCTGATTTATTTCATTTAAGAGTATGGACTTTTTTCCCCCTTCTTCCTTTCCCCCTCCCCCCTCTTAGTTCCCCTTTCTTTTGAACAGTTTCTTCTTATATCACAATATCTTTTGTACACTTTGCTCCTTATTTATACATTTGGGATCTCATACCAGAGAAATGATCTATGTTTACACATGTCAGTCCAGTTTATTTCACTTAAGAATATGTTCTCAAAGTGCATCCTCTTACCTAGAAATGTCTCAAATTCATCCTTCTTTATGGCTGAGTAGTACTCCAATGTATAAAACATAAAAACACCTTTATTCATCCCTGTGTATGATCATTTAGGTTGTTTCCAAGATTTAGCTATTAGAGACTGTGCTGCTGTAAACACGTGTGCATTTATCACTGCGGTATGATATTTTTAATTCTTATGGGAAGATACTCAGAAGGGGAATGGCTAGATAAAATGGGATCTCTAGGTTTTTTTTAGGAATCTCCACACTGATTTCCACAATGGTTGCACCAATTTACACTGCCAAAAATAGTGCAGAAGCATCCTTTTTCCTCACAACCATTCCAGCATTTGTCAGTGAGTAATTTCTTGATAATAGCCATTCTTTCTGCAGTGAGATGGAATCTCGGCATTTTCTTAATTTGCATCTCCTAAATGAGCAGTAACATTGAATATTTTTTCATATATTTATTTGCCATTTATATTTATTTCTCTGAGAAGTGAGTATTCATCACAGATGCCCATTTTTGGATTTGGTCTTTAAATTTTGTGGGTATAGTTAATTTCAATTCTTTATATGCTCTAGGTAGTAGTCCTTTGTCTGAAGGACAACTGCCTAAGATTTTTTTTAACCACTTTATGGATTGTTCTTTCACTGTATTTGTAATTTATTTTGCTGTGAAAAAGCTTTTTAATAGGTTGAGATCTCAGTTCCTGATTGTTAGTAGTATTTCCCATGCAATCTGGGTTTTGTTCATGAAATCTTGGCACATACCTATGTCATCAGGAGTTCTACCTATTCTGTCTTCTAGCAGATTTAGTGTCTCCATTTTTATATTTAGATCTTTGATCCATTTTTATTTTACTTTAGTGCATGATAGAAACATCAATGTAGTTTTAGTCTTTGGCACATAGAGAGCCAGTTTTTCAGCACCATTTTTTAAGGAAGTTACCTTTCTTCCAGGGAACGTGCTTGGCCCTGCTGTCAAAGATGAGGTGGCTGAGTGTGTTTGGTGTTGGTCTGCATCTTCCAATCTATTTCACTGATCTTCAGATCTGTTTTACTGCCAGTATCATGCTATTTTTATAATAGTAACTTTGTAGTATAATTTCAAGTGAGTGATTGCAATGGCTCTTGCCTTGCCTTTGTTGCCTAGGGATGTTTTTTGCTATTCTAGGTCTTTCCACATTCCAAATGAATTTTAGGAATGTTTTCTCTAGTTCCATAGGTATGTTAATGGTGTTTTGATTGAGATTATATTAAATTTGTATAACAATTTTGAGAGTATGGCAATTTTCACTATGTTGCTTCTTCTTATCCATCAGCAGGGGATATCTTTCCATTTCCTGATATTGTCTCTGATCTCCTTTTTCAGATTATTATAATTTTCAGCCTATAGCTCTCTTACTTCCTTTGATAGACTGATGTTAAGCATTTAATTTTAATGCTATTGTGAAGGATGTGGTTTCCCTAATTTCTCTCTCAGTGCATTTGTTGTTGGTGTACAGAAATGTTGATTTTTGAGTGTTGTCTTTGTATCCAGCTACACTAGTGAATTCAGTTATTAACTCTACAAGTCTTTGGTGGAGTTTTTGGAATGCCCTGTATAGAGTATTTTGTCATCTACAAATAATGAAAGTTTAATGTCCTCTTTTCCTATCATTATTCCTTTTATTTCTTTTTCCTGTCTAATTGCTCTGGTTAATGTTCCCAGAACTATATTGAATAGAAGTGGTGACTGTGGCCCTCTTTGGCTTTTTCTTGATTTCAAAGTAAAAGCTTTTGCTGTTGGGCCATTTAGTATGATGTTGGCTCTTGGATTGTCATAGATGGCCTGCAGTAGATTGAGATAGATGTTATGTTCCAATTTTCTGTACAGTTTTTATCATGAAAGGGTATTGGACTTTGTCAAATGATTTTTCTATATCTATTGAGATAATTATAGAAATTTGTCTTTGGCTCTGTTGATATAGTGTATTACATTTATTGATTTACATATGTTGAACCATCCTTGCATCCCTTGCATTCCTGGGATGAATCCTATGTGGTCATGCTAAATAATCTTCTTGATGATTTTTTGCTTTCTGTTTGCCACTATTTTGTTGAGGATTTTTCCACCTATGTTCCCTAAGGAGATCAGCTCTCTTTTGGTTGGGTCTTTCTCTGGTTTTGGTATCAGAACAATACTTGTATCAAGGAATGACTTTGGGAGTATTACATCACTTTCAATTTCATTAAAGAGTTTCATTAGTAGTGGCATTAACTCTTCCCTAAATTTCTTATGGAACTCAGTAATGAATCCATCAGGACCTAGGATTTTCTTTGTTGATAAATTTTTAATTACATTTTCAATTTCATTAACTGATATTGGGTAATTTAGAATTTTTAGATCCTCTTGATTCAGTTTTGGCACCTCATATGTATCTAAGAATCTCTCCATTTCTTCCGTGTTTTCCATCTTATTAGGTTCTCAAAATAGGAATAGATGATCTTTTGGATTTCCATGGGATCTCTGGAATTTCATCCTTTTCATTCTAAATTGCAATGAGCTGTTTCTTTACATTTTTTGATAAGATTGTCTAAGGATTTATCAATTTTAATTTTTTAAAGAATCAACTCAATTCATTTATTTTTAATGTTGTTTCTTACTCTCAATTGCATTAATTTCTTCTCTTATTTTTATAATATCCTCTTTCAAATGAGCCTTGGGTTTGATATGTTCTTTTTCTAGAAGTTTGAGGTCAACATTAGGTTGTTTATCTGAGCTCATTCTGTATTCTGAGAATTCACCACTATAAATTTTCCTCTTATGATTGCTTTCATTGAGTTTCATAAGCTCTAGTATGTTGTATCAGCATTTTCATTTAAATATAGATACTGCTGAATTTTTTTCTTTAATTTTATCTGCAACCATTGGCTGTTCAGAAAGGTGTTATTTATTTCCAAGGCATTTATGTAGTTTTGGGGGTTTCTTTTGCCATTGACTTCCAATTTAATTGCACTATCATCATATAATATGCACGGAATAATTTCAACTGCTTTGCATTTTCTTAAGCATGTCCTATGGGCTAGTATATGTTCTCTTGTGGAGAACGTCCCATGCGTGGCTGAGAAGAATGTGTATTCTGATGTTGTGGAGTGGGACACTGCAGACATCTACTAGGTCCATTTGTTCATAGGTTTTATTTAGTTCTGATATTTCTTTATTGATTTTTTTTTGTCTAGTTGATCCATCTATCTGTGACAGTGAGGCATTAAGGTCCCCCATTACAATTGTGTTATTGCTTATTTGATTTTTCATGTCTCTTAATATTTGTTTTATATAGTTGGATGCACTGGTATTTGGTGCATATATATTTATGATCGCTATCTCTCCTGTTTGAACAAGTTTGTAGTGACCTTCTTTGTCTCTTTTGATCAGTCTTGACCTGAAGTTCACATTGTCTGCAAATAAAGTAAGTACTCCCATTCTTTTTCTGGGTTCCTTTCACATGGAGTATTGTTTTCCATCCTTTGACTTTCAATCTATGTATTTCTTTTGTGTTGTGTTTCTTGTATTAAGCATATTGTTGGATCTTGCTTCTTGATCCATTCTGCCAGGCTATTTCTTTTGAATGGTGAATTGATGATTATTACTGATAGTATTGGCTCATCCTTCTCATATCATTTTCCTGTTGTTGGCACCCTATCTTTCCTCTTTGTTTAATTGCTTGCCTTGCCTTGTGGTTTCTTTCTATTGATGTTCTTGGAATGGTGGTCCTCCTTATCTCTTCATAAGATATCCTTCAGAGAATTTTGGAAAGCTGACTTGGTGGTCATATATTTCTTCAGTTGTTCTTTGTTGTGGAAGGATCTTATTTCTGCATTGATTTTGAAAGATAGTTTGGCAAGGTACATCAATCAAGTTTGGAAGTTGTTCTCTTTTAGAGCTTAATATACTTCACTCCAAGCTCTCTTTGACTTGAGAGATTGTGTTGAAAGTCTCTGAGGATTGCGATGGGCTTTCTTTTATAGGTGATGTATTTCTTTTCTCTAACCACTTTTAATACTCTGTTCACTTTCTAAATTTCTGGAATCTTGATTACTGTATGCCTTGGTGTAGATTTACTTTGTTTTTTTCTATTTGGAGTTCTATATGCTTCACTTAATTGTATGTGAAATTCTTTATCCCTGTTTGGGAAGTTTTCCACCATTACTTCTGTGAAGTAATTTTTATGGTATTTGTGCTGTCTCGAAATTTCTCATTGACTCTAATCAGTCTTATATTGTTTTTCTTTACTTCATCATACAGCTGTTGGATTGATTTTTCATGCTAGTTTTATGATACATTTGCTTTTGTGTTTGCTAACTGCAATCCAGTCTTTACATCTGCTATTCTATCTTTGCCTTCATTCAGTCTGTTGTGTGTACCTTCAGTGGAATTTTTAATCCCCTGGATATCTGTTTGGAGCTATTTTAGGGCTTCCATTTCTTTCTTGTGTTGGGCATTCATGATTTCCATCATTTTCCTAAGCTTCTCTCTTTTTTAATCTGTGACTACTGTAGACTTGTTGGGCATGTCTTTCATTTTGACTGCCATTTCTTTTTTTACCTGAGAGATTATTTCATCTATAGCCACCTCCATTTGTTTCATCCCTTCTGCTGCTATCATTTTAGAAAGTTACAGTGTGTGACTTCCAATTTCTTGTATCTCATTTTGCTCTGGATTTGTCCTGGGTGGCCTGGAGGTCTGTCATTATATTTTGCTTCTGCCTCTTGTCATATTCTATTTTCTGGTTTTTGTTTTATTTTCTGTTTTGGTGGTTGTATATTTCCTATGGTAAGTAGTTTTATCATTAATGTTGAGGCTTCCCTAAGAAATGACTATTCCTAAGAGATGGCTTGTAGGTGTAGGTGGTTCTCCATCTTTGTGTCCTTCTCAAGAATCTGCCTTCCCAATTTATTAAGAATGAGTAGTAGGCATTTGACTGAATACATTTGGTACTGGACTATGTTGATGGTTGTTACCTCAAACAATTAACTCAGTCATATGAGGGAGAAAAACTCACTACACCATGTAAGACAATCTAGCTAAAGTACTACAATTAGCAATAACAATAGTATGAAGCACAGCCTAGCAACTGAAAAACTGTGGTAATTGTTAATTTGGTACCTTAAACTATAGGAGCAAGCTCTACAGTTATATAACAAAATTGAATATATACCAGGAATTTGAATGCAATGAGTTTCCCTTGGTAGATGGATTTTACCCTGTTTGAGTGGTATTTAAGATGGATAGGGGAACAAACAGAGAGATGAATATGGAGAAATATAGTAGAAGCAAGTCTGTAAGGCAAAGAATGGTCACCCAAACTTTTGGAAACTGGAGAGAAGTACATGAGAAAGGGAAAGAAATTGCTCACAAGGAGGAACAACTGGGATGAGGGAAAGGAGAAAAACAAAGGAAGAAAGAAGGTGAAATATATATGTGTGTGTGTGT
>NW_004955421.1:9231951-9236735 GCF_000276665.1 Chinchilla lanigera | reverse complement strand
TTTTTTTTCTTTTTGACCAATTTTGCATGCTGTGTCTTGCGATCTGAACTAACTGAATAGTGTAACTCTGTATCATTTCTAATGTTTTGTTTTGTTTTGCTTTTTTATTCTCAGGCTGGTGATATGCCTCACTGGCACAAGTGCCTTCCTTCTTTTTTATTCTCTTTAATAGTTTGATCATTCTTCCATTCTTACATCTCATAATCTGAGCAACTTCATTGAAGATAACAATATGTAATGTAACAGCCACTGTTACTTCCTATCATTTTGTTCTGAAACCCTGTATCATTTTTTTTGTTTTTCTCTATGTTGTTATTTTGCTATTTTTCTTATTTTATTGTTCTCTTTAAAGTAAAAAAAAAAAAAATGAAAGAGAAAGCAAAAGAATATTAAAGCAAACTAGAAAGAGACTATGTTCATTCACATGAAATATCATAAAATCAAGAAAGATGGCAGAGGGAAGAGTGAAAGAAGAGGGGCCTCAGTGGCTACTCACCACACCCATAGTGTGTCTGTTGATGCTGGGCTGAACCCCAGACGTCTTCAGAAACCCTGGTGAGCCACCACTGTGCCTCCCTGACCAGCGTGTAAGGCAGGCAGAGCCCCAGGGAACCTCTGGGGTCTCAGTGGCTACTCAGAACACCCACAGTGTGTCTGCAGGTGATGGACTGAAGCACAGACATCTTAAGGAACCCCAGTGAACCACCGCTGCACCTCACTGCCCAGCATGAAAGGGAGGTAGAGCATTGGTCACCCTCTGGGGCCTCAGTGGCTACTCTCCACACCCCTCATGTGTCTGTAGGTACTAGGCTGAAGCCTAGACACCTTTAAAAACCCTGGTGAGCCACTGCTGTGACTCCTTGACCAGCATGTGAGACAAGTGGAGTCCCAGGCACCCTCTGGGGCTTCTCTGGCCACTACCCACAACCCTAGTATATCTGTGGGTACTGGACTGAATACCAGACATCTTCAGGTACCCCAGTGAGCCACTCTGGTGCCTCCCCAACTAGTGTGTGAGCCATGTGGAGCCCTGGACAACTTCTGGGGCCTTAGTTGTAACTCCCACAACAAACTGCACCCCCCTGGGAGCCCAGTTGAAACACAGATAGAGTCAGTGGCCCCAGGGAGTCTACCTTCACCCCTCCCCTGCTGGTGTGGGAAGTAGGCTCAGTCCTGAGCAATATCTGAAGCCTTGGTAATGAGGAACTGCATTCCCCTTACTCTTGTGGAAGACAGGCTGAACCCCAGACAGCTTTAGGAGTGAGCCTCCCCCCTCTCCTCCACGTGTCTGGGAGCCAACTGAATGCAAGAAAGTTTTGGGGGTATCTGGAACTCCACCTTGCCACCACTCAACAGCACAGAAGCTGTACTGAGCACTGGGGATCTTCAGACACTCGCCCTGCCACTCACACACAATCGGGAGAGTGAGGCTGTGATCCAGGAAATGACCAGATCTTCAAAAATGACAAAACAAAGGAGCAAAATTCACTCCCAGACCTCCACCCCACCTAGAACAAGTCCAGGAGACATCAACACAGAACAGCCTTGAAGTCATACACCTGAAATTTCTGAAATGATAGCAACTAAAGTAAAGAAACAACTCCATCAGGCTATAGAAGACATCAGATCAGAATTAATGTCTAAGGTAAAAAAAGAAATGACAACAATAATGAAAGAATTGTTCACCATATCCAAAGATATCATTGATAAGAAAATAGAAGAGCATAGACAACTCATGGAAACCTTGAGTGAACAATATAGAAAAGAACTAGAATGCATGAAACAGATTAAAACAGATATCCAGGAAATTTAAAATTTCATCAAAAGCTGGGAAAACCACCTCAATGAAGCTGAAAATAGACTTTCAGATCTTAAAGACAGCATTGCTATGAACGAACATGAAAGGAGGGATCTTTTAGAAACAACAAGGAACCAGGAAATAACAATTCAACAACTGCACGATGAAGCAAAAAAAAACCAAACCAACAAACAAACAAAACAATGTCAGATTAATAGGTATCAACAAAACAGCAGGAGTCAATACAAACGACAGAAAAAGACCATTTGCAGAAATAATAGCAGAAAATTTCCCATGAAGGGAAAAAGAATCAGATATACAGAAAAGTGAAGCATATAGAACTCCAGTTAATAATAACCAAAATAAATCTACACCCAGACATATAGTGATCAAGATCTCAGAAACTCAACAAAAGATCAGAATACTAAAAGCCATTAGAGAAAAGAAACAGATCAGCTATAAAAGAAAGCCCATCAGAATCACAACAGATTTCTCAGCACAAACCATCATGTCAAGTAGAGCTTGGAGTGAAGTATTGCAGGTACTTAAAGAAAACAACTTCCAACCCAGACTGTTGTACACTGCAAAACTATCTTTCAAATTTAATAGAGAAATAAAATATTTTCATGATAAAGAACAACAGAAGAAATTCATGAGTGCCAAACCAATCCTACAAAGAATACTAAAAGATATTCTACAAACATGAAACAGGCAACAACTTCAAGAACAACAACAGAAAAGAACCATCAAACAAAGGAAGCAACTAAACAGAGGGAAAAAGGAGAATGTAACAGCAGGAAAATAACATGACAAAGATAAACTGGTACATATCAGTTATAACCATCAGTGTAAATGCACCAACCAAAAGAAGCAGACTAGCAGAGTGGATGAAGAAACAAAATCCAGCTATACGCTGTATACAAGAAACATTTAACTCTTAATTTAGTTCATAGACTGAAAATTAAAGGATGGAAAACAATACTCTACATAACAGGAACCCAGATAAAAGCAGGTGTAGATATTCTGTTTGCAGACAACATGACCTTCAAACCAAGAACAACCAAAGAGATAAAGAAGGTCACTACAAACTTGTGAGGGGAAAACTTCAAGAGGAAGAGATAACAATCATAAAGATCATGCACCAAACACAGGAGCACCCAACTATGTAACACAAATTTTAACGGACATGAAAAATGAAAAAAGCAGCAAAACAATCATAACAGGGGACTTTAACACATCACTGTCACCAAAAAATAGATCAACTAGACAAAAAATCAGCAAAGAAATCACAGAACTTAAACAAACTTGTGAACATATGGACTTACTAGACCTTTACAGAATTGATGGAGACCACTACAAAGCAGACCTGAACAGGACTTAAAATAATCAATTGGCTTTTCCTATACACTTGTGAATCCGTCCAAGGCCTAGGCTCCTTATCTGGAAATGATGGACTCATAGAAAGTGAACCTATGTGAGTCACTAATCCATATTAGAACCTGTAGTGGTGGATGAAGCCAGAAAGCCTTAAACAATAAGACAAGATCACAGCCAAGGACACCTAGATCAGATCTCAACTAGATAAAGACTACAGCCTCAGGCATCTCATTCTTCTGTGTATTAATACCTTATTTAGAGAAGTCCTTGAGTGGTTCTGCCCTTCCTCAGTACTCCCCTCCCTCTTCTGATAACCAAATAAATATGGGCCACCCAGAGAAGGTCCTGGTCTTAGCCCTAAGAGAATTAAGAGTTATGTGAGAGAGCTTTGATCATCTTGGAGCCCTGAAATCATTCCATTTGTCCCTTTTTATTTAGCCTTCACCATACATTCATTCAGTAAATTGCAGACCTGATCAGCCTGCAATAACTAAGGGATATTATTAACCACATACTGAGTGTTCCATCCAATAGCATCAAAATATATATTCATCTCAGCTGCACACTGACATTCTCTAAAGTAGACAATATACTGACACATAGAACTCATTTAAATAAATGCAAGGGAATTGAAATTATCCCATGTATACTATCAAGCTATAGTGCCATGAAATTGGAAATTAATGACAAAAGAAATCACAAAAGCTCCATAAACAGTTGGAAATTTAATAACATCCTCCTGAACAACCAATGGGTCACAGATGAAATCAAAGTAGAAATTAAACACTATTTACAATCAATCAAAAATGTAGATACACTTACAGGAACCTGTGGGATGCAATGAAAGCAGTCCTCAGAGGGAAATTTATAGCGGTGAATTCCCTCCTCAGGAAAACAGAACAAGCACAAAAAACAATCTTATGCTTTATCTCAAGCTCCTAGAAAAAGAAGAGCAAGTCAAACACAAAGTCCAAAGAAGACAGGAAATTATAAAGCTCAGAGAAGAAATTAAGGCAGTGTAGACTAAAAAAAAAACAATACAAACAATGAATCAAAGAGTCGGTTTTTTTAAAGAATACAAAAAATAGATAAATCCCTAGCCAACCTTATCAAAAAAGGAAAGACTCAATCTTGGTAATTCATACATATCTAGGAATCTGTCCTTTTCTTCTGAATTTTCTATCCTATAGAAGTAAAGATTTTCAAAGTAAGTATTATTGATCTTCTGAATTTCTGTGGAATCTGTAGTAATTTTATATTTTTCATTCCTTATTGCATGAATCTGAGTTCTACCTTGCATTTCTTGATAAGGTTGGCTAGGGGTTAATCAATTTTATTTATTCTTTCAAACAACCAACTCTTGATTCATTTATTTTTTGGAGGGTTTTCTTTGTCTCAATTGCATTGATTTCTGCCCTAATCTTTATAATCTTCTCCCTTCTTTGGCTTTGGGCCTGACTTGTTCTTCTTTTTCTAAAAGTTTAAGATGCAGCATTAGGCTACTTATTTGTTCTTTTTCTGATTTCCTTGTGTGTGAATTCACTGCTATAAATTTCCCTCTGAGGACTGCTTTCATTGCATCCCATAGATTCTGGTAAGTTGTATTTAC
>NW_004955421.1:9173184-9228156 GCF_000276665.1 Chinchilla lanigera | reverse complement strand
GTGGTACTGGCACAAAAACAGACCTGAAGATCAATAGAACAGATTAGAAGATATAGACACAACTACAAACACACTCAGTCACCTTATCTTTGACAAAGGGGCTGAACATGTTCACTGGAAGAAAGAGAGCCTCTTTAATAAATGGTGCTAGAAAAACTGGCTTTCCACATGCTGAAGACTAAAACTAGACCCATGTCTTTCACCATGCACTAAACTAAAGTCAAAATGGATCAAAGATCTAAATATTAAAATAGAAACACTAAATTTACTGGAAGGGAAAATAGGTAAAAATCTTGAAGACATAGGGGTAGATAGAGAGTTCATGAACAAAAAACAAACTGCACAGGAAGTACTTCAAAGAATCAACAACTGGGATCTCATCTTATTGAAAAGATTTGCACATCAAAAGAAAGCATCAATAGAGTAAAAAGAAAACCCAGGAATTGGGATAAGATTTTATCCAACTGCCTTTCAGGCAAAGGACTTCTATTTAGGACACATAAAGAATTTTTTAAAAATCACTCCCCCCAAATTCAAAGACTCAATAAAAAATGGGCATCTGAGACGAATACACACTTCTCAAATGAAGAAATACTAATGGTGAATAAATAAATGAAAAAATGTTAAACATTATTAGTCATTTGAGAAATGCAAATTAAAACAGCATTGAGATTCCATCTCACCCCAGACAGAATGGCTGTCATCAAGAAATCAACCAATAACAAATGTTGGAGAAGCTGTGGGGAGAAGGAACACTTGTCCACTGCTGGTGGGAGTGTAGATTCATGAAACCACTGTGGAAATCAGTTTGGAGATTCCTCACAAAACTAGGATTGGAAGTCCCATTTAACTCAGTTATTCCCCTTTGGAGTATTTTCCCAGAAGAATTAAAACATCATACCACAGTGATATATGTGCACCCATGTTTATGGCAGCACAATTTGTTATAGCTAAATCTTGGAAACAAACCAGATGCCCATCCACTGAGGAAAGGATAAAAAAGATGTGGTATTTTTATACAATGGAGTGCTACTCAGCTATAAAGAAAGATAAACTTGAGGCTTTCATAGGTAAATGGATGCAACTAGAGACCACACTCATAAGTGAAATAAACCAGACCCACACGTGTAAACATCATATTGTATCCCTGGTGTAGGAACCTGAAAGAATAAGTAAAACTCAAAATATACAGTAAATGATAGGAAAGGGATAGAAATTGCTCACAGGAAGGAATGACTGGAATGAGGGAAAGAAGTAAAAAGAAAGAAGGAAGGCAAAAAATCTGAGCAACAATTTGAAGACAACAATATGCAACAGAACAACCGTTGCTGAATTCCTACCATCTTGTCTAGTGAAACTGTGTATTATCTCTAATGTTTTATTTAATAATTATTTTTATTCTCTTTAATGGTTTGAACAATCTTCCATTCTTACATCTGGTAACCTGAGCAATGTAGCTGAAGATAACAATATGTAATATAACAACCACTGTTAATTTGTATTATTTTGTCTTAAAATCCTGTATCACTTTAAATGTTCTTGCTTTGGTTTATTTATGTTTGTGATGCTGGTATGCTGCTATTGTTCTTTTTCTCTCCCTCATTTACTACTCTCTTTAAAATAAAATTTTAAAAAGAGAGTGAAAGAAGACTAATATAACAAAACAAAAATCAAGGTAAGAAATCTAAATAGTTAAAAAACAAAACAAGTAAAAGATCTATACAGCCTGGGTGGTTCCAGCCCCTACCTCTCAGCAGAATTCCCAATTGTCTGCTTCTCAGCTGCTCTCATTCCACTGTGACTGGATGGCTGTTCTCTCCTTTCACTCCAGTCCTTTGGCAGTGAAGCAACCCAGGACAATCTGCTGCTGAGGCTTGCCTCCAGCTCTTTGACATAAAATGGCAGCTCTACCCTCCTGCTTCTGTTCTGTGTATCTGTGAGCCGAAATACAATGCCACTTCACCTCACTCACCAGTTACTGCTTCTATGGGGCCTCTCAGCAAACAGTGTTCTGCCACACTGGGCCTGCTTTATCAGGGTGCACTGGGGCTTGGCTTGCTCTGCTAGAGCCTATAGACTTTAAAGAGACTGAAATGATAGAGAACACAGATCTCTAAAAGGAATGGAAGAAATGCCAAGATTTTATAATGTAGGAGAGTTGAGAATGGAATACAATAGAGGTTGGGAAGCTACAGCCTGCAGACCAAATCTGCTCAACTCATGTGATTATAAATAAGTTTTATTGAACACACCTGTGTTCATTTGCTTACCTATTATCGTTGATGGCTGCTTTCATGCTATAATGCTAGAACTTGAATCATGACAGAGACTGTATGATTTGTAAAGTCTACAATATTTGTCTCTTTATAGAAATGTTGCTGGACTGTAGAGTACAAAAGTGCTCTAAATCAATCGTTCTCCAACTTTAGTGGGCGCTAGAATCAACTATAAGCTTTGTCATATCTCAGATTGCTGAGTTACATCAAATTTTGAGATAAACTGAGTTGGGGGACTAAGCATCTGAATATCTAACAAGTTTCAGTGATTTCACCCTTGAAAAGCACTGCTTTATGCTTATGATGACCACATGTACCATATAACAGTGACCTGAAGGGGAAAAGAACAGGAAAAAAAGTTGTATTTTAAGAACTGTTCAATCTTTAAAAAGAATACAGTGGGAGAGTTTATATTACCTGATTTCAAATTGACAATTACAAAATACTAGTCAAGACAATGTGATACTCTCATAATGACAGACTACAGATCAGTGAAACAGAATAGAGTCCAGAGCCCAACCAACAAATATACACTAAACTGAATTTTGACAAAGACAAAAAAGTAACTCAATGAAGAAAGGATTGTGTTTTCAAAAACTAGTGCTGGAACAGTTGGATATCCACTAGCAAAGAAAAGAAAAATAGAACATTCATCCATTTCTTATACCACATACAAAAGAATAGCAGCTATTTCTCTATTGTTTATATAAAAGATAAATCCCAAATCATATTAAATCAGATGCTGATGTATAGATTGACCACGTTTCTCCAAAAAGTAAAAGATAAAAGAAATCTGAAAATGTGACAATGTAGTTCTTTATGTATACATCCACTCCTGTGCATTAGCATGAGAATACTACTGAAATTCTGTCATGAAGACTACTATTCAGCCCTGAAAATGAAAAAACAGAGTGTTAGTCTCAAATTCACACTTTTGTAAAAAGGAATTTCAGGCTGAACATCCTTTATCTAAGTGCTTGGGATCAGGAGTATCTAGATTTGGAAGTTTTTCAATTTTGGAATATTTACATTTATATAATGAGATCTCTTGGGGATGGAAGCCAGGTCTATGTTTACACTTATACATTACATTTACACTTATACATATTAGTTTAAAGGCCATTTTATACAATATTTTTACTATATTTTGACTTCAGCATATCACAAAGCGAAGCGTCAAATGTTCCACTTGTGGCAGCATGTCAGTGCTCAGAAAGTGTTGGATTTTGAAGCATTTCAGATTTTAGAATTTTTGATTAGAGATGCTCAACCTGTATTCAAATGTTCTGAAAGAGTGTAGTCTATATTCCAGTATTGCTGGATAAACACTTTGCTTCGTGTGACCTATTTCCCTACCAACATCATACAGAATTTTGCCAACTACTGCGTTTTGCCACTATCAGCAGTAAGAAATATTTGCAGATGCTCTGCAATCTATTCTGGGATTCTCTAATACATAAGGAACTCCTCTATCATGCATTTGACAAAATGTTAGTCAGCACATGGTAGTCTACAAGAAGTAAGTCCTCAGAACAGGAGACAGATAAAAGCAAAAGATAAATTGACTGAGTGATTGGCCTGCTGATATTTAGACTTGAGTTTCATAAATGCATTTAGATGGACCAAATAATCATCTAAATAATTTAGACCAAGTGATTTCACCTAAATTAAACAAGACAAAATGCTGTATCAAAAATAAATTAGCACATATATTTTATTATGTACTTTCCTGGCCCTGAAATACAAGAGAATCCAACTGTAGATAGGAAAATAAATAGCAGAAGGCAACGAAAAGAAATGGGACACAGGTCTTCCCATGCTCAGAAAGTTCCAATCTTGAACTGAGCCATGAAGAATGACTGTGTTCCAGGCAGATGGGCTAAGAAGGTGGAGAGGTGATGCCACTGGGAATCACATGCTAAACAGAGGAACAGTGTGTTCAGAAGTAAAAGACACAACGTTCATAAAATGAAAAAAAGAAAACACAAGACACAGGATAAAGGAAGTACTAATGTATATCTGAAACATCCAGTGTCAGAGGGTGTCATGAGTAATCAGACCATAGCAGAACATGATATTCTTTTGTACAGGTTAAATAAAGCACATCCTACCCTCTTAAGCACATTTAAATCACCTTAAAAGAGTGATGTTGTCCAACAGATCTTTAGAAAGAACCTGGTGAAGGCAATACAATGGGTTGAATGTGGCAACAAGGGAGGCAAGGAGCTGGGTGTGAGGTGTACACTTGTAGTCTCAGCTATTTAGGAGGCTGAGGTAGTAGCATAGCTTGAGCCCATGAGTTCAAAAGCAGGCTGAGCAACATAGCGAGACTTCATTTCAAAAGCAAAAGGAACAGAGGCAAGGAGAGCAGTTAGGTTTCTATAGGAAGCAAACTTCAAATAGGATAGTGGTGATGCAAGGGAGGGGGGTACTTAAGTTTGAAATATTTGCAAAATTCAATTAGCAACATTAATGAACAAGGGGAAAAGAAAGTTGTTATGATTCCCAGATTCTTGGATTGGGAAAATTGAATGAACAGAGGTGGTAGTACCAAGACTTAAAACATAAAGAAAAAAAGTGAAAGAAACATGATAATCTCGGTAGTGAGCACAATGAGTTTTACAATGTCAATAATATTTACACACGAGCTTCCTAGGTATATGCTCAAAACTAAGACACATTCCTGGAATCTCTGGCTTATCCACTGCAGCTTTTCCTTCACTCTCACAGGCGCTGCCTGCAATGATTTCAACCCTGCCACATATTGTCTGGCCTCTCAGGCCTTCTTTTGGAGTCGGAGTGGAAGCCTCTCTGACCCCATAACACTTTTTTTAATTTTAAAACAATGAAAACATATTAACAAACAGACAACCATTTACAAAGTAGCACAAGAACAATAGAAGCAACACTGAACTGCATACAAGGTGACAGGGAATTAACAATGATTGTTGTATTGCATATTGGTAACTTCAAAGTGGTTACTCAAGGGGCTGGGGATTTAGCTCAGCGGCAAAGCGCCTGCCTGGCAAGCACAAGGTCGTGAGTTAGGTTCCCGGTACCGGAGAAAAACCAAAATACAAAATAAAAAATAAAAAAAAAAGTGGTTACTCAAGAAAACAAATACAGACGTGCAAGATCAATCAAATAATTAATCATTAACTGTTCCTTTCAGTAAAGCAAAGTAAGTCAGTAGTACAACTATGTTAGCTATCCTGTATATACATATATGCATAATTTTCCTCTTCTTTCTTTTCTCTTTTCCCTCATCCCAGTTGCTCTTTACTTTTGAGCAGTTTCCTTTTGTTTCACAGTGTTTATCACATCTCCTAATTTTCATTAACTCTTTCAGGTTCTTAGACCAGTGAGACAATATGGTGCTTACATATGCAGTTCTGATTTACTTCATTTATGAGTACGGTCTCTACTTGTGACCATTTCACTATAAAAGCCTTGAGCTTATCTTTCTTTGTAGCTGAGTAACATTCCATTACATAAAAATGCCACAATTTTTTTTTTTTAACCAGTCCTCAGTGGATGGACGTTTGGGCTGCTTCCACGATTTAGCTATTACAAATTGTGCTGCTATAAACATAGGTGCACATATATCGCTGTGATATGATGTTTTCAGATCTTCTGGGAAAATATCCGGAAGGGGAATAGCTGGGTTGAATGGGACCTCTAAACCTAATTTGCTGAGAAATCTCAAAACTGATTTCTACAGTGGTTTCACCATACTGCATTCCTACCAGCAGTGGAGAAGAGTTCCTATTTCTCCACAGCCTCACCAACATTTGTTATTAGTTGATTTCTTAATGATAGCCATTCTTACTGGGGTGAGATGAAATCACAACGTTGTTTTAATTTGCATTTCTCGAATGACTAATGATGTTGAACATTTTCTCGTGTATCTATTTGCAATTTGTATTTCTTTATCTGAGAATTGAGTATTCATCTCAGATGCCCATTTTAGGATTGGGTCTTTGAATTTGGGGAGGTTGAGGCTTTTTAATTCTTTATATGTTCTAGATAGAAGACTTTTGTCTGAGGGACAGCCACCTGAAATGTTTCCCCAATTTGTGGATTTTCTTTTTACTCTGCTGGCAATTTCTTTAGATGTACAAAAACTTTTCAGTAAGATGAGGTCCCAGTTGTTGATTTTTTTTAAATTTATTTTAAAAATAAAAGAAGGAAAACATATTAACAAACAGACATTCATTTACAAAATAGCATAAGAACAATACAAACAATACAGTTACAGACAAACTGGTAGGAAATTAACAATGTAATCATTAACAGTTCCCTTCAGTAAAGCAATAGAAGACAGTAGTACAACTATGTTAGTTATCCTGTATATACATACATACATAATTTCCCCTTCTTTCCCTTTTCTTTTCCCACACCCCAGTTGCCCTTTACTTTTGAGTATTTTCCTTTTGTTTCACAATGTCTATCATATCTCCTAGTTTTTATTCACTCTTTCAGGTTCTTACACTAGTGAGACAATACATTGCTTACACATGCAGGTCTGATTTATTTCACTTATGAGTATGGTCTCTAGTTGTGACACACTTTTCAGATTAAGAAACACAAATGGCAAATAAATACATGAGAAAACATTCAACATCATTAGTCATTTGAGAAATGCAAATTAAAACACTGTAATTTCATCTCACCCCAGTAAAAATGGCTATCATTAAGAAATCAACCAATAACAAATGCTGGTGAGGCTGTGGAGAAATAGGAACTCTTCTCCATTTCTAGTGGGAATGAAGTCTGGTGAAACCACCATGGAAATCAGTTTTGACATTCCTCAGCAAACTAGGACTAGAGGTCCCATTCAACCCTGCTATTTCACTTCTGGATATTTTCCCAGAAGATCTGAAAACAGCATATCACAGCAATATATGTACACCCCTGTTCATATTGGTGCAATTTGCAATTGCTAAATTGTGGAAGCAACCCAAATGGCCATCCACTGAGGACTGGATAAAAAAAATTGTGGTACTTTTATATAATGGAATATTACTCAGCTACAAAGAAAGATAAGCTCGAGGCTTTTACAGTTGTTGATTCTTTGAAGTATTTCCCTTGCAGTTTGTTTTTTATTCATGAACTCTTTGCCTACCCCTATGTCTTCAAGATTTTTACCTACTTTCTCTTCCAACAGATTTAGTGTTTCTGGTTTAATATTGAGATCTGTGAACCATTTTGACTTGAGTTTGGTGCATGGTGATAGACTTGGGTCTATTTTCAGTCTTCGGCAAGTGGCAAGCCAATTTTTCCAACACCATTTATTAAAGAGGCTATCGTTCTTCCAGTGAGTTTGATTGGCCCCTTTGTCAAAGATTAGTTGGCTGAGTGTGTTTGTGGTTGTGACTGTTTCTTCCAGTCTGTTCCATTGATCCTCAGGTCTGTTTTTTAGCCAGTAACATGCTGATTTTAGTACAGTAGCTTTGTAGTATAATTTCAGGTCAAGGATTGTGATTCCACCTGACTTGTCTTTGTTGCCCAGGATTGCTTTTGCTATTCTGGGTCTCTTCTTGTTCCAGATGAATTTTGGGAATGTTTTCTCTAGATTTGAGGTATGCTAATAGTATTTTAATGGAAATTGCATTGAATCTGTACAACAATTTTGGTAGTATGGCCATTTTCACAATGTTAGTTATTCCTATCCATGAGCAAGGAAAATTTTTCCATTTACTGAAGTCCTCTTTGATCTCTTTTTTTCAGAGTACTGTAGTTTTCATTGAATAGATCTTTTACTTCTTTTGTTAGATTGATTCCTAAATATTTCAATTTCTTGGATGCTATTGTGAAAGGTATGATTTCCTTAATTTCTCTCTGTCTGTTGTTTGTGTACAGAAATGCTATTGATTTTTGAGTTTGTATCCAGCTACACTACTGAATTTGTTGATTAATTCAAAGAGTCTTCTGGTGGAGTTTTTCATGACCCCATAACTCTTACAGCCCACATTCCTACCAAATTAGTAGGTCTGCTACCAGCTGGAACAGTAGTGGGGCCCATTTTGACCAGGACTACAGTGCCCTCTAAGTGCCTAGATGGCTGAGCAGGGAGAGATTAATTCTAGGAAAAAAACTCCCAGTGTAACCCTGTGCAAGGGTGGTCCAGTGATCTCTTCTCAATGTAGAGATATTCAGCCCCAATAATGCTGACCCATATCACCCTGTAGTGATAGCACTGATATTTTAAGAAAGGTTTCAATGCCTTTGGGGACAGTTCCCTATTTTAATATGCCTAAAAGTTGCCAAGAGATATTGTTAAAGTTCAGATTCCTTATTCCCAGGTTAGAGATTGCAATTTTGTAGGCCAGGGATGATGTCTAAGAGCCTGAATGCTCTAGAAAGCATTTGAGCTGAGGCACAAAGATATAAAAATTCAAATAATTATATTTATAGTACAAATTCCAAGCACAACAGCAAGACAATGGGAAGTTTTTTCTTTTTTAAGTTTTCTTTAATTTTTATTAGTACCTGATTGCAGGACATAATGACTACATGCACTGCAGGGAGTTGATACCACTACATAAAAGGTTTTCTTTCTTTTGACCTTCAGGTATAGTTTTGAAGCATTTCAGGTTACATTAATACAATGTAATTGTGGCCAATATTAGCACCACACTTCGTAGCTAACAAATAGGCTCACATTTTTAATCTGAGATGTTCCTCCCAACCCCACATTTTATATGAGGCAACTGTGACTCAATACACGTAACTGAGCAACTCAGACATGCAGCCCAGTTCATGAATTCCAAGTGCTTCTTCTATTGTTCCTTAGGCAGATCCAACACAGGGCTTATCTTAGACTACAGCCTCCAGTGGATAATTTCCTTGAGAGCAAAATATGTGACTCTACTTCCTGCCATTAGCCAACTGAAACAAAAGAGTTTATTGGCCTAGTAATTTGCCTAAACTACCTTGAGGAATTGTTCCATTCCAAATACTAGAAGGAATTGTGTTTACATTTAAGGAATAGATTAGATACTATCAGAGGCAAGGATGGTTAAATGTACTACAATCCCATTCTATGGAATTAAGAATACTTAGTAACATTTTGTGATGTTTTGAGATCACCACATCCAGATTAAAGTTAAAAAGTAATATAGGTAAAAGCAAGCTCATTAAAATCTAATCATGTCCTCCTTTATGTATTAAATTGAAAGCTGTGAGTGATGCCTTTAATTATAATCCTGATGTTTTAGTTGCTGAGCAGTTTATTTAAAGTGGCAGAATCATTCTCTTTGCACATAATTACTCCTACTGAATTTATTATGTAAACAAATAGGAGACTAATAATTTGGAGACAGAAATAAAATTGATAGCACTCCTCAGATAATAATCTTAATGTATTTATTTAAGATTGCTGATTGAAACCTAATTTAGTTTGAGAATTAACTAATTAGAGTGAAAAAACTTACAAACTCACTTATTCAGCAGAATCTATACCTAAGAAATTTCTGCTTTTAAAGAAAAAAAGAGTACTGAAAAAGCAGAAGAAAAAAACAGTTAAAGTTACCATTAATATGGTTTCTCTATTCCATTTAAACCTGCATATATGATTCTCTATCTTCAAGACTAATGGGAAAATGGATGCAAAGAGGTTTTGAGCTGCCTTACAAGTAGTGATACTCCAGCTAAAGATATTAAGAAAAAAAAGGCAAAAGAATAACTTCTTGGTCTGAAGATTATCTACAACATTATTTCACCTTTAATATTCTATGACCTCATATTCATATCATAAGTAAATCAAATTCTGTATGTAGTTTTAAAAAGTTTTAAAACATGCTAGACATTGTCCATATGCTTTCTAAAACACATTTAAAATGTTCTTAAACACCTCTCATTTAATTAAAATATAGAGGCTGGGGATGTAGCTCAGTGGTACAATGCTTGCCTAGATTCAAAGCCCAGTACCACAAAAAAGATAAAATAAAATATGTTCACCCTATGACACATACAAGAATCTTCTATTTGTAAAATTTGGTCATAACGTGGTAAAACATTTAGAATAGTGATAACAAATAGCTGGCTCTGGCACACATGCAATAGGTTTACCACCACTGGCATGAGTGCATTTCTGACTTCATACAAGGTGTTAGGATTTTTACATATTATGTTCCTTTTATGTCTATAAGTTACCCAAGAGAAATCATGTTGTATGCAAGCTTCAGAGGCATGGTCCCCCATTACTAAACAATCCAAGAAGAAACTTTAAAGATATGCTCCAAATATCATGTATAATCTTACCTTATTATAAAAAATTTATGTTCAAAATGTTGGTATAAGCACTTAAATTAACTGAAGATGGGCAAATAATGATTTTTTAGCTATAAATGATGATGTCTATTTCTTTGAATCAATCAAAGATGCTGGCAAATTATTTAATGTAAGATACATTATCCTACTTCAGTCCAATAACTATAATGAGCATTCTCATTTTCTCTGTCTAAAACAAACATCTATTCTGAGAGTCTACAATGTTCTAATCTTTGGGTATAGCAGAAAGAAATGTTTCTCTTCTCAAACTTGGAGAGTACATATTGAAGGTCACTCCAAAGTTAAAAATAATGATGATGGTAGCAGTTGAAAGTTAATATTTGGACCAGAAAACAATAATAGCAAAAGTTGCCACAGTAGGGGCTGGGGATTTAGCTCAGCGGCAAAAGCGCCTGCCTGAGAAGCGCAAGGTCGTGAGTTCGGTTCCCGGTACTGGAGAAAAACCAAAAAAAAAAAAAAAACAAAACAAAAAAAAACAAAAAAAGTTGCCACAGTAAAAATAACTGTCAATGTTTAAGTGATTATAAATTAGTAGATCAATTGTAATAAATGCTATAATAAAGAATTAGGTAAAACCTTTGATAAAAGACTATGAAGGAAAAAGAAGAAAAAGTTTTTGTACATATGTAGGTAATTGTAGCCATGTATGGTTGCTGGGATTATTATAAAGCCTGGGATTATTATAATGGTTTGACCTAGGATAGTTTTTTTCTTACTTATTAATGAACATTGCCCCCTGGAAAAAAGAGTTTGTGGTAAGACTGAAAGAGGGTATTTATTTATTTATTTATGTGTTTATGTTAAAGATAAAAGAACAAAACCGCATTAACAAATACACATATATATTTACAAAATAACAGAAACAATACAAGCAATACAGAATTTCAGACAAGGTGATGGGAAATTAACAGTGGTTGTTGTATTACATATTGATATCCTCTGAGACAATATGGTGTTTACACATGCATGTTGTCTCACCAGTGTAAGAGGGTAGTTTTTAACTGGAGGCACCAGAAGCACCTAGTCTTGCCCTGGGTATCTCAGACAACCTTAATCTGAGTTCATTTTCCTTCTCCCTTTCTTTATGGATAATACTTCAAGATGATGAATTGTGTGTTGCATGTATTTTAAGTACATTCAAGATGTTACAAGTTCTATGTTTAATAAATATAGGGAGTTTATAACATTGGCACAAAATCATTAGGATGATTTAGATTGAGTAAAAGAGTCATGCTAAGGGACAGATGTGATATGTCACAGATATAAAGATTTCTTGAAAATATTTTCAGAACCTGAAGACCAACATTTCCAAACTGGAGACTGATCTTATGTTTAGAGGTTGTTATGGCTGATACATTGTGTCAACTTGGGGAGTCTAGAGGTTTGGCTAAGTGACTCAGCAGGGAGCCAGGGTGCTTACTTTGCATTCATCCTGAGCCTGTGAAAGAGGAGGGCATGGAGATTATGTAAGGGCTATATGCTCCCTGGGTGGGGGTAGCCTGTTTACAATGTAAAGGAGGGAAAGAGGCTGCTTGCCGCCGTTCCTCCCTTCTGCTCTGGTTCTTTTTGCTGTGTTCTGCCACCATGAACCTTTGCCCTCTGCCATGTGCCACTCTGCCTCGGAGCCAGCCAAGTATGGACTGAAACCTCCACAAACTGTAAACTAAATAAGCCTTTCCTTCCTTAATTTTGGGGGTTTGGTATTTTGTCTCAGCAACAAGGGAAAAGTAACCAAGACAGAGGTCCAGTCTTATCATTTCTTCCAAAATGACCACACTCATGTGAATTGTTACAGTAATGGGGAAGAGCTAGGCTGAAAAAGAATTAAATAACAAAGAGCAGAGAAGTACTCAAGATTGTGGCTTATTATTATGTGCTCTTTAAACCTACATGAATGTAAATATATGTTGCTCAGATATAATAAAGATGATGATAATAATAATAATGATTTAATAATGTGGACAATTTAGCTCACAATTTTATCCAGTAAATATACACACAAGTGTGAGCAAAGATAAAATGAATGATCTAGTGTTCCTAGGCAATGTCAGTTCCTTTGTGCTGTAATAAAAATGTCCCTATAAGAAGAATTGTATTGAGATTTGGAGGTAGTATTCATTTTACCAAAATTTGTCCTTACACACTGACCACATATAGTAACCTCTGTATAAGATGCAAAGTTACTATTTAAATGCTGACAAAATTTTCTCCCTCGAGAAAAATGTGAAAAGGTAAATTGTCTGTTCTCTTTTTGGTCTTTTTGTCTTTTTGAGACAGGGTTTCACTATGCAGTTCAGGCTGGCCTTGAGCTCACTTTGTAGCCCAGGCTGCTCTTGAACTCACAATGACCCTCCTTTGCTTCAGCCTCCTGAGTGCTGGGATTACAGGCATGTGCCACCATGCCCGGCTTTGTCTGTTCTCATAATGTCATATATTCATGAGATTAGCAAAGTTGATGAAGATGTAGTGAGCCACACTCTTTCTTTTTGTGTTACACTGGTGTAATTTTACCTGGTTCTAGAAAAAATTTAGATACACTGCAAAATCAAACAACTACTAAAAGAACTAGCTTGTAAATAACACAAACTAGTATGTTACTAGTACCTTTCAGTAGGACTGTTATACTGGGACTATACAATAGGATGGTAGATCATTGATCTTCTGAATCAGCAAAATAATTAAGTTATAGTGCATACAATACACCCTTCTGTCAGAAAGCACCTGAGTAAAACTTTGTTCATTCTGTACTGAAACATTGATTTTCTTGTTCTGATCTTTGAATTCATTTTTTTTTTTAATTTCAGGGCTCTAGGAGGATCAAAGCCCTCTCACATACTTCAAGAGCCACTCAGGGCTAAGACCAAGACCTTCTCTTGGTGACCCATATTTATTTGGTTATCAGAAGAAAGGAGGGGAATATTCAAGAAGGGTGAAATTACTGAAGGACTTCTTCAAGTATGTTATTAAGTTAATTCACCCAGGAGTGAGATGCTGGAGGCTATAGTTTTTATCTAGTTGAGATCAGATCTTGGTGTCCTTGGCTGTGATTTTGTTTTATCCTTTGAGGCTTTCTGGCTTCATCTGACATTACAGGTTTTAGTAGGGATTAGGGACTCACAAAGGTTCACTTACTATGAGTCCACAACTCACTTCCAGACCAGCAGCCTAGGCTTTGGACAGATTCACAAGTAAACATAAAAGGTCAATTGGTTAATTTAAGTCCTGCTCAGGACTGCTTAGTAGTGGTCTCCATCAATTCCTTCTTTTTGTTTTTGTAATTGCAGCACTTGAAACATGACCGACTGTAGCAGACTAAGAACAGAAGTAAAAGGTACAAACATGTTAATATAATCAGTCCATTGTAAAATTCATAATGGTTCTGTTAGCAGCAGGCTTCACCAAAGGTTTGAAGATCTCATCTCTCTATGGCCACATGTTCCAGGATGACATCCATAATGATGATTTATGACAAGTTATGAATTGTCTTTATTGGTGCATCCTGGTAGAAGGAATCTACAATATTTATTGTTGATGTCATCTGTATGGATACTTGGAGTTTGGTAGCCTCTAGGCAACAATAACCATTTTTTTTTTGAGAAATTATTATTACTATGGCATTGTTTGATACATCTTGTGGTTATACTTTTCTGCTGGATGTTTAAGATAAAGTTAAAGTGAGACCTTTAACTTCTTGCTATCTATCAAGGTCAGCTAAATCTCAGGATTTACCTTGGAACCATACACAATGACCCTCAGTTCTTCTGTCAGTGTCATCCTTCTGGATGAGTAACAACCATTGCTTGACAAAGTTGCTCTCTCTGAAAGCTTGGGATATTTTTCTTTCCTGATGACTCTCCTTAGGCACGCTATAACTGTAGAATCACTTTCCCTTGTGGTCCCACAATCCCCTGGATCAGAAGATCAGAGACTCAACCAAGTTATAGGATGTTGAAGCAAAGGTTTTCTTATGTCCTGGGTCCTCATTAACCTCAGAGGGCTAGAGCCAAAATACTGGCTATCTGTTTAGCCCATCTATCTTTCAAACATTTGGTCTCCAAACCTCAGGTGTTGAACATCCAGAAGAGAAGGTTAATGACATTACATTGTAGTGGGAGTACCTTGAAATATAAAGTATAGCCAGAGAACTGTTATTTTTTACCAACTAAGGATGTCCTAGTACTTGAATTGCTATAGAATGTTAACAGACAATGGTTAAATAGTTTTACAGAGAAAATTTGAGATCAAAAGTCATATATAGTAGTGTAGCATAATAGACATGATGACATTTCTGAAACACATTTAAATCTCCATCTTGGAATAGAATCATCTTTTTAGTAAATCATCCCTACCTAATACATGAAAGCCTTTACCTAATTTGCTGTCCTTTAATACAATGTCATTGAAGAAGTTTGTAACATTGTCTGGGTGTTCAATATCTAAGCATCTCTAAATGTAGTAGCACATATATAGAATATACATCACATAGGTTTTTGCTAAAAATTATCATTTGACTGATGACCTTATGTTGGCTTGACATGAAGCTCTCATTACAAGTATCTGGGGCACAACAGAAAGACAGATGTCTATCACTATAAATAATCCCAATTTTACATTTTAGAAACTTTACATTTGGAAGGTCTGAATACATTTAATACACCATGAGATTAGCAATAACAAAGTGTCATTATTTTGTTTCTTAATTTAGTTTTGTACCAAGAACATCTTTTAGTCAGGGAGCCTCATTGTCTCATTTTTTGAAAACAACCTTTTGATGATGACCAATGTAAATATACCACAATAATATATTTTAACAATATGTGTTAGGGTGTCTCCCATAAGGCTAGGAGGTTATTTGGGCTTCCTATTAATGAACAATGACTGGAAGAATGTTTCCAGGCAGCTGCTTCCTTATTCATCAATTGGAGTCCTGTCCAACAGTTTCTCCTCATCCTAAGGGATTTTTATTCATGTTGATAAATTTTTGATAACCCATGAAAACAAAATCTCAGCACTTAACACATTAAATTTGAACAATGAGGGATTCTCAAGTCCTAATACATAAACAACAACTTGCATGACATCTATGAAACCAATTTTGACATCATTTTGACCAGCTGGTAACCTTGGTAGAAGCATGTCCTTAATTTTATCTGACATTTATCTGTAAGCCAAATTAAATTACAGACAAATGCTTCAAAAATCCAAAAATTCAAAAGGAAGAAAAATTTGTCAAGCTTAAAGGAAACAGCTGTTTGCAGATTGGACAGAGAGACAAAAACACATACACATAAGACAATTTGCTTATAAAATCAGGGTGCCCTCAAATATATTTTTGGCCAAACTGAATTATAATAATTTTATTTATTTTTTATTTTAAAGAGAATACTAAAAAAAGAACAATAGCAAAATACAAACAAAATAAAGTAAGGACATTAAAAATGATACAGGGTTTGAAACCAAATGATAGGGATTAACAGTTATCTTACATATTGTTATCTTCAGTGAAGTTGCTGAGATTACCAGATGTAAGAATGGAAGATTGATCAAACCATTAAAGAGAATAAGAAAGTACTAATTTAAAAAAAACATTAGAGACAATACAGAGTTTCACTAGACAGGATGGTAGAAATTCACCAATGTTTATGATATTGCATATTGTTCTCTTCACATAATTTGTTAAGTTTGTAATTATAAAAAGACTAGTAAATTTTTCTTTGAATAGGTCAATTAGCAGAGTCTAAGAATTTGAAAAAAAAAATAAAAACCTTTTATCTAAATTAGTGCCAGTTCATGATGAATCTTAGGTGGAAAATCTGCCCAAGTAATGGTGGGTTAGGAGCATAAGTCCAAAATTCTGCTCCTGAAACAGGCAGTACACATTGGATACTGTCAGTGGAGCCATTAAGGCAATCAATGGATTTTCAGGGGTTGGTGGTACACTGCCTGTCTGATTGGCAAGTCCCTAGGGGCAAGCCTCATGGGATGGATTCACCCTCTGAAGATCTTTGAATTCTTATTCAAACTTTTTTTCTCTTTAGAAGACTATGAGCCTCTTAAATCCAGAGAATATATTTTGTTTATTAATTGCAAGGGCATGGCACATTATAGAAGTTCATCTTTATTCTTTTTTTAATCTCCTTTTCCTTCCCTCACACCTCCCCTTAATCCCCATTCCCCATTTTCATTCTTGTTTGTGTTGCTACTCCTCTCAATTTTGTGTCATAAAATGTTTATATTCACTGAGGTTATTAGGTTCCATATGTGGCACATTATTATTCTATTTATTTCCCCTTTCCCTCCTCCTCTCCTCTCACTCTCACTCTCCAGAACCCCTTTCCATTTGCAAAAGATCTACCCCCTTGTTTCTTTTTATCCATCCTTTACTGTACTCTTTGTACTTTGCCTTACTTAAATGAGAGACACTATATGATATTTAAACTTGTGCATTTGGTTTATTTCACTCAGCTATATATTCTCCAAGTGCATTCATTTTCCTACAAAAGTCTTAAATTCCTCTTTCTTTACAGCCAAGTAGTATTCCATTATGTACAGATACCACATTCTCTTTACCCAGTCATCTATTGATAGATGTACAAGCTACTTCCAGGATTTAGCTATTATAAATTGTGCTGCTATAAATGTTGGTATGCATGTATCACCATAGTATGATGTCTTTAGCTCTTTGGAGAAGATATCTTCAAGGTAGATAGCTAAGTCCTCTGGAACTTCTAATTTCAGGTCCTTGAGAAATCTCCATACTGATTTTCATAGTGGTTGTACTAGTTTGTATTCACACTGACAGTATAACAGGGCTTCTTTTTTACCACAGCCATGGCAGAATTTGTTACTGTTTGGCTTCTTAATGATTGTCATTCTTTCTGGTGTAAGATAAAACATTGGCATTGTTTTAATTTCCATTTCTGTAATGGCCGAAGACAGTGAACTTTTTTTCAGATATTTTTTGGCCATTTGTACTTCTTCCTCTAAGAAGATCTGTTCATTCCACTTTCCCATTTCTTGACTGATTCTTGTATGTTAGGTGGCCTAACCCATTTTTGAGTTTTTGAACTTAATAAGAAGGAAATTATGAAAAAAATACCACTCATAGTAGCTCAAGAAAAATGAATATTGTACTTAGGAATTAATATAACCAAGGAAGTGAAAGACTTCTACAAACAAAACTACAGTACTCTAAATAAAAGATTGAAGAGAACATCAGAAAATGGGCAGATATCCCCTGCTTCTAGATAGACAAAACCAATATTGTCAAAATGGCTATACTCCCCAAATTATTATACAGATTCAATGCAGTCCCAATCAAAAATACCAACAGTGTCCTTCACAGATCTAGAGATATCAATCCTAAAATTTATAACTAAACAGAAGAGAACCAGAAGAGTAAAAACCATCTTGGGAAACATGAGCAAAGCAGGAGACATCACATTACCTGACATCAAACTATACTACAAAGCAACAGCAGTTTTTAAAAAAACTGTATAGTGTTGGAATAAACAAAGACATGTGGATCAATGGAGTAGAATAGAGAATACAGAAGCATCCCCAGGCACACTCAGCTATTTGATTTTTGACAAAGGGGCCAAATACATACACTGAAGGAAAGATAACCTATTCAACAAATAGTGCTAGGAAAACTGGATATCTGTTTTCAGAATATTGAAATTGGGCCCATATATCTCACCAGGTGCTAAATTAAAATCAAAATGGAGCAAAGATCTAAACATTAAAACAGAAACACTGAAACTACTGGAAAAGAAAATAGGTAAAATACTTAAAAATCATGGGGTAAGAAAAGCTATCCTAAAGAGAAGCATAAGTGCACAATTAATAGCAAACAAATGGGATTACATGAAATTAAAAAGTTTCTGCACAGCAAAGGAATCAATCACTGTAGTGGTGTGAAGAGACAATCTACAAAATAGGAAAAAAAATTGCCAGCTATTCCTCAGACAGAGAACTAATATCTACAAAATACTATCTTTTAATGACATTGATGCTGACCTCTCATGATAAATTTTTAATGACTTTTTAAAGAGAAGTTTGAGTTTCACAGCAAAATTCAGAGGAAGACACAGAAATTGTCCCAGTACTCATTCTCTCCTGCCACTCATACAAAATTAGATTTCTAGATTATCAACATGGCCTACCAAAGTACTACATCTACAAATCAACAGTGACAATCATAATCACTTAAAACCATAGTTTATATTAGGATTCATTCTTGGTGTATTATATTCTACAGGTTTCAACAAATGTTTAATAGCATGTATCTACCATTATAGTATGCAGAATATTTGCAGTGCCCTAAAAATCTTCTGTACTTGACCTTCTTCACTACCCCCTCCTCCTTTTCTTTAAGGAGAGCTGGTGCTTTGTACTAAACCCAGAGCCTTCGTACATTTTTAAAATTTTATCTTGAGACAAGGTCTCACTAAGTCTCCCAGGCCGGGCTCAAACTTGCAATCCTCCTACCTCATCCTCCTAGAGTACTGAGATTATAAGTCTGCACCACCATAAGCTACTCTGACTTATACATTCCTAGACCATGTTCATTATAACCTCATTAAACTAATGATTCATTGAAAACCTACTGCCCAGAATTCTGCCCTGGATGAGGTTTTCTAAAGGGATGAGGTTACAATGAACATAGTCTGAGATCTATGGGGCAGTGTAGCCTAGTGGTTAAGAAAATAATCTCAGAGATAAAAAGTTTAGAGTCATATCCTGGCTTATACCTTTTTGCCATTTCACTTTGGGCAATTTGCTTAATTTCTGTATACCCTACTTTATTCATTTATAAAAAGGATAATAAGAACAATTGCATCAAAAATGTTGTAAGGGTTAATTTAGATCATTCATGAACTTTATTTTGAATAGTGGCACATGGTACATCTTTTTATACCTCAGGTTGTTATAAGTGCTTTGCTTGTATTCATTTGAATAAACACTATAATTAGTATATGCTACATGTAATAAATGTTTGCTATCATTAGCTATTGTTGTTAGGTTTCCCTACATAAATTTACCAACATTCCAACATTTTTACCTATGAAAATAAAAATTTCATATGTGTTTGATCTAGCACTTTGTGAGCTTATGATACATAAGCAATTTGGTCAAGTCAGTCAGTCCTGATAAAATAGAAAATAGGAGAATGAGATAAATCAGTTGCTTATATGTTGAGTCCAAAACCTTAATCTGTTAGTAATAGTTTTTGAATGCACAGGTTAAACATTCCTAAACTAGGGGGCTGGGGATTTAGCTCAGCGGCAAAGCGCCTGCCTGGCAAGCGCAAGGTCGTGAGTTCGGTTCCTGGTACCGGAGAAAAAAACCAAAAAAAAAAAAAAAACATTCCTAAACTGAAAAATCCTAAATCCAAAACTCTGAAACTTTTTGAGCATCTGTGTGATGGCACAAGTGGAAAATTTTGCACTATGAAACTATTTCATCTATAACATTATTTAACATATTGTATAAAATTACCTTTGCACTACATTTAAGATGTATATGAAACATAAAATGAATTTTATGTTTAGACTTGAATCCTATACACAAGATAGATGAAAGTCAGATAGATAGGTAGATGGATGATAGACAGATAGATAGATGCATTTTTCAAGAAAAAACATGACATTGAAACATTTCTAAGCATTTTGGATAAAGGATACCTGTAATAAGTTGAGAAAGTTACACTGTATTTGAATTCCCTAGCTTGAGACAGAGATAAGAATGCCAAATTCAGAGAATCCAAAGAGAATTTGTCTCTTTAGCACTTGTCTGCATTTTTATGACTACCCACAAGTCCATTGCCCATTGATGTAACTTAATGTTAATTTTGTCCATTTGGGCAGAGTTGGTGGATACCTATGGGAAGTGATGGAAATTTTCAAAAGGCATACAATCTTTAAATGTCTAAAACTCAAGCTTGGAATCATCATCATCTTGGGGACAAGAACAATATTCCTACAGAATTCCTGACATGTGTACAAACATAATATCTGAACAAAATCATGCTTTATAGATTTAATGCCCATTAAATAGTGTTTCCAGTTAACTAAGAAACTGCTAACACAATCAGTAAAAGGATGCATATATCTCAGTATGTGCTTAGTCTTCAGCTCATCTAAAACCATCCTTTCCCTAAATTGAAATGATCTCAAACTGCCTTTTTCTGCCCAATACAAATTGGCTGCTTTCATCAGAGCACCTGCAAAATCAATTTTCAACACCTTTCACTTTGGAACATTTTTTAAAATATAGCTCCACTAGCTGTTGTGCTTAACAACACCATGAACTGCACTCTAACTTTTCCAAATAACCATTGATAATTATAAAGATTCTTAGTTCTACCCTTTTAAAAATCCCTGTGTTGAATGATTACATTTTTAATAAAAAATAAGTCTTCTGTAAGTTTTAAACAGTTTTTAAATGAACTAATAATCTTTATCAGTTTTTGTTCTTTGTTTTTCAGTGAATCAAATTCAAGAGCAATTAGATGCTAATTGTCTAATGGAAACACAAGAGAAGCACAGGGGAAATAAGAACTATGTGTTGTCAACAGTAATGTGTCTATAGGTAGCACCAAGCTACCAAGTAGGTTTGCACTACTATAAATGGTAAAGAAGTACCAGTTATTATAACATCTTTCTAACTTCTTGAGAATTTATCCTGAGGTATCTCATCCTGTGAAGAGCAGTAAGGAATAGCTTTGTCATTATTGAGGATGCAGCATTAATAAAAACTATTGGCATATTCAGCAGAAAAGTGACCAGTGATAAAAATAGTAATCACTTATGTTTGTAGAATACTATATCCATTGACCTCTGTTCATCTTGACAACTCTGAGAAACAGATATTACAAATGAGGCTCATTGAGGTTAAAGAATTTTCCCAAATTCCTTACACTGACAATAAATGAGAGAGGCCAAATTTAATTCAATAAAACTCAGTGAACTTTCACTGACGTTCTACTCTGTGCTGCTAGCAAATCTAGGCACAAATATTAAAACTAGATTACAATGTTGCTTTCAAGGAGTTCACTATCTCTAGCAGACAACAGATGAATATTTAATCACTCACATATTGAGCATCTATTATCTTGGGCTCAGTATTACTGAGATGCTGACAAACAAGCAAGGCACAGAACACACAAGGTTCTAGCACAAAATGCAGGAGAAACAGGCTCTTGTGTAGGTTCTTGTCAACCACAAGAGGCTTGGATTTTATCTCACTGAAAGGGAAAAAAAGCAGAGAATTTTGAGCTTTAGAAGCCTCATAATCTGTTTTACATTGGCTACTGCATGAGAATGGATTGAAAGAAGCAATGGAGAAGTAGGCAGACTAGCTTGAAAGTGAACGATGAAAGTGTGGGAATATTCTAAACTGTAAACAAAGGATGTACTATTAATTCAGTATGCAAGATGAAGACAACAAGAGGGAAATCAAGGTGATTTGTAGATTTTTGCTTAGAGCATCTGGGCCAAAGATGATGCTCTACTAGGGTTAAAAAGACCTAGAGAGAAATAGGTTTATTGGTAACAAGAGTAAATGAAGAATTCTGTTAAGTTTTGAGATGCCTGTTCAACATGTGTGAAGAATTACAATAGTGTGATACCTGCTGCCAAAACCATGTATTTCAAATAAGGTGAAAACACAAACAAAAAAGAAGTCAATTGTGAAAAGAAAGGTCAGAGAAGGCTTCATAGAGAAAATGTTGAGCTTGTACATTTAAAAGTAATTAAGAAGTGGCCAATTGGTGAGAACAGGTATTTGAAGCAGAGGGAACAGCATATGTGCAAAGGCAGGAGGTATAAAAATAGTTTGTACAAAGCTTTGTCTATTGTGCCTCATCTGTCTCCTGAGAATAAACTAAAGCTTCTATGGACAATAAGGCAGGCAGAAAAGTATGAAGTAGTAAATCCTGGTGCTACAGGAAAATCTTGAAATTATGAGGCTGATTAGAATATTAAATATAAATTTTTAAATCCTGGATTACAGTGAGAAACAAGCTAGACAAGGAACTTCCCTTCTCTGAGCTTACTTCTTCACTTATAAAATGAGAGTCTAAAGCCAGATGATTACTAAGGCAACCTTTACATAAAAGTCCCTATAACAATGTTTGGGTAGTAATCTAACACACACAAACACACACACACATATACATATACATATATGTACACACATTATATATATAATGCTTATACTTTTCATATACATACACACACAAACATACATAAATCCTGCAGCTCATTTCAAGAAAGATTTGAGGTAAACTAAATAAATACATACTGTTGTATAACAAAGAATTTATCTAGTTTTGTTGGTGGTTCATGGAAACAACTTCTAAATCCTTAGAATTTCCTGAGTGATAGAAGTGTCTCTGTTATTCTTGATAGACCCTGTTATGGTGTGTGTGTGGATATTCCTCCCAAAGCCTCATGCAGTCATGGGGGTGGGCTTTTCAGAGGCAGCTGAATCTGGAGTTTGTGATTGGCTCATTGTCTAGTGCTGGGGTTGAGGTTGTGAGTGCTATTCACGCTGTACAGCAGGTAGCCTAAATACAATATAAAGGATGGAAAAAGAGGCTTGGTTTGCTCCTCCCTTCTGCTCTTGTTGCTTTTGCTGTCTTTTGCTGCCATGAACTGTTACCCCTCTACCATGCCACCTGCCTGGGAGCTAGCGATTACAGACTGACTCCTCTACAAACTATGAGCTAAAGAAACTTTTCCTCCCTTTAAATTTAGGTGTTGTCTATTTTGCCTCAGCAATGAGAGATAAGTAACTAAGACAAGCCCCTTGCAACATACCTGATTTATGCTGATAAGTTAGAAAAGATCACTGGAAAGATTAACCATGGGAGAAGTGGAGTTTCAGGTCAGCCCATCCTCCAGAAAGGAGAGGAGGATTGAATATTAAGTTAGCCAAGGATTCAATGAGTCATGACTATGTAATTGCTACAGTTTGAATCCAAAATATCTCCCAAAGGCCCATATATTAGAAGTTTGGGCCTCAGGTTGATAGTACAAGAAGGTGGTAAAACTTTTAAGAGGTAGAGCTTAGTGGGAGGTCCTAGGTCACAAATGGCACGTCCTCGAAAGGATAACAGGACTCCAGTCTCTTCTTCTCCCTTTCTCTTCCCAGTGTCCATGAGGATAGCAGCTTCCTCTGACACACAACACCACCATACTATATGACCACATCACAAGCCCAAAGCAACTGGCTAACTGTTCATGGACTAAAACCTTCCAAATCATTTGTCACAATAACGGAAACCTAACTAATAAAATAATAAAACCCCAGTAGGACTTTGATACCAAAGTTCAGGTAAGCTTCCTCGTTGATGTCACACTAGTGTGTCAGGCAGATTTAGGTCCTCTTCCAAAGGGTAAAGATGTGGAAACTCTTTCTTAGGATACTCCCAGACCTTGCCCTTTATGTCTCTGCAGTTGGTTATTCTGAAAGATAGATATTATAACAAAACTATCACAAGTATAGCCCCTTCCTGAATTTGTGAGCCATACTACCAAATTAGCAGACTGAGGGTGTTATAGAAACCCATTAACTGTAGTCAATTAGTCAAAAGAGTGAGTAACCTGGGGACATTTGAACTTGTAGATATATTATGAAGTGACAGAAGTCTTTTTTTAATGTTTATTTATTTTGCAGTAAAGAAGTTTGTTTTTTAGTTTGTTTTGGTGCTTGGGTATTTGTTGGCACTGCTGGAAATTGAACCCAGGACTGCCCAAATTCTAGGCAAGTGCTTTACTCTTGCACTACATAACCAGCCCAAGGGAAGGCATTTATGAAACTTTCTAATTGTCTATTTCAGCACAGCCCAACAGAACTTTCTGCAATGACCATAATATTCTGTATCAGTTCCATCCACTCTGAAAGCCATTGTGCATATGTAGATTATTTAGCACTTAAAAGTACTTTGAAGAGGAACTGAATTTTAAATATTATTTTACTTTTAATTTATTTAAATATTCACATGAGACTGAAGGCCACTATAAATTGAACCAGAAGTATGGAAGGACATATTGGATAGACCACATGCTCTTTCATAAATAATATGCCTCACAGCTAAGCTCCTGTCAAGGACTGGGCAGGAGAGGGTTGAAGTCCACTTAATTGTAAGTCACTAGTTAAAGGCATCTATATCTAAGTAAAAAGCAGACTAAGCATTTTGTTATAAAACTCAAGAAGAGTCAAGGTAATATTTGCATATATAGATAAGATTTTCCTCACAAAATAATCCAAGGCCTAGGGACATGGTTTAGTGGTAGAGCACTGGCCTAGCACACATGAGGTCCTGTATTCAGTACCTAGCAAAAAAGGAGGAAGAAGAAGAAGAAAAGAGAAAGAAAGAAAGAGAAAGCAAGCAAGCGAGGAAAAAAGAAAGAAGAAAGAGAAAGAAAGAAAAAGGAAAGGGGTACAAGAGCTTACTATAATTTGTAATCATAAATTCTACCTCCTTTTCTTTAGATTGTGGTGAGAATTAAAGGATAAATTATTATTTCTTGGCACATGGTCTTGCACAACAAATATTCAATAGGTTTTTGCTCCTATTACAACATTGTCAGAATTAGTCTATGATATAAAATATTTGTACAGTAATTACAACCTCAAAAATATGTAAGCGGATGTTAAAAAGCTCAATATACTTCCCACACAATATAGACTGTCAAGTAATGTTATCTACTAATGAACCTTTCAACATAAGCTAGTAATAAAATATAACCTATAGGCTGTGACTTAACGCTTCTGCATAGGCTTTTTAGATCTGGGCCAATAGATACTAGTGCACTTCTGCCAAAACATTATTTAAGTTTAGAAGAAACTTATTTTAAGTATTTAGATCATAGGGCCACTTACGGAGACTACTCAATATAAGAATATAAAGTTCCACCATCAGCATTTAGGCAAATGCTTATCTGTATCTGCTCTTTAGTAGAGAAATACAAATTTGGCTCATCCAAGAATAATATTGTCATTACATTAAGATACACATTAAAAAGGAGAATATGATATGCATTGTAGTTTTTCTTCTTCAAAATTGTCTAATCTATCAAGACCTGAATTCTGGATGTAATATTATGAGGCAAGGTCCGGGTTCCATATAAGTATCAAGATCCAGGAGTGTATACCTAGGGCATAATCAATTTCTGTGCATAAGCCAAGAGAAGGCAATAAAAGCAACATTTTCAAGGTTCTCAAAAAACTTAGTCACAAACTGATGAAGCTTATCAGTATTGATCAATAAGTTGAAATTTATGCCTGAAACCCTAATGCTTTTCCTGCAAAATACTGTTCTAAGAAACGCAGACTTGCCTGTTACCAAGGAGGAAATTTGCCTACATTTACATGGAATAATTTAGAGGAATCAGAAGGCATTTTTTACTATAATCATCCTATGTATAATTCTAGGCATTTCTTTACACCCAGTTAATAGGAGCAACAAATAGAAAAGTATCCAAGCACATCATGCAGAGCAGTGTTGGGTATTACAGTGGAAAATGACCTTTGCCTGTGCTTTATTTGATCAGAGACAATTACTAGGGACCTACACTAAGCTTTAATTTCAAGATACTTGACTATGGTTTTACAGCTGAGTTTGTTCAATATTACTCTTCGTGAATAGTAAAACATAAAAATAAGGATGCTATGGTTTCCTGTCCTTTGCCTTGGTTATGGAAAAATACCTGAAATCTTCAAAACATGTTTGTCATCAACTCTGAACTACACTGATTATAAAGAGGATGGTTGGTTTTGGTGCTTTTGAGCATTAGAAACTATATATAATTTAGATCATATCAATTATGTAATAGGAGGAACCACCACATGTCTAAATAGTATATCAATTAGGATTCTTTAAGCTACAAGGAAGAGAAAATATGCTTCTGGTGGCTTAAATACATCAGTAGGAAAATCCCTCACCCTGATTAAGTTTACCAGTTTATTTGAGCAAAGAAAAATAAAATCAAATTACAAATCTAGCAGCATCCAGAAGGTTCTGAAAACTCCAACAATGTGATTGGACAGCATTTATAGCAAAACAGAAGAATGACACACAAAACTACTTAATTGGCCACAGCCTACTGAACCCCTCAATTGGTTATAGCATGACTAGTTAATTGTTTATAACCTGATCAATTGACTGGCTACAGGACCTTCTGCAATCAACCAAGCTCACTGTTACTGAAACACTATTAGCTTAGTCTGTTGGACTCAAGGCAAATTTATAGTCTAAACTATGGCCTCCCACAATTTTCCTGTAACAAATATTAGGAATTCATTTCTTCTCACATAATGGGAAATCCAGAGACACAGCTGTTGGGTCAGGTTTAGTAACTTCTAAAGTTCCTGAACTCTTTCAATACTGTATTTCATAGACTCCTGTTGGCTCCAATCATGATGTCACATTCCTACCTAAGGAAGGACGAAGGAAGCAAGATGGCACCTAATGTGCAGCCCAGCTCTAAACCAAAATTATGTATGTGATCATTCAGACCCAATCATAGGCAACTGCAAGGCTCTACTTGGAAGGCTTCATGGGAGGAAGCTTTCCATACAAGACTTGACATAGAGCCAGTACATCCCAGTTTTCTGGAGAGTTGCAGCCATGAACTGGGACACAGCCTCCCACTACCACCCAGGCAGCCATATCCCTATGCATATCTGCCTGACTAGACCAGGCACCTCCACTCAGTGGCCTCTTTATCAGAGGCCGTGGCTAAGGCACTACCCAGGCTCCTCCATTAAGATCTCAACAACACCCTAGGCTAAGGCACTTTTCTCCACATTGACTTAATGTGTTCCACTCCTAGACTTCCTTCTCCTTCTCCCTAGCTCCTAGATTTTATTAAAAAATAAGAGTTAACAATGACTTTAAGTATCTTCAACAATAACATAATCCCCCCATATGCACTGTGTCCATATGGCCCTTGCTCTGTGCTGTTACATGGAGGAAAAATGCAATACTAGAAAGAAAGCTCAACTTTTTGCCCCTTGCTTGCTCTGCCACAAAAAACCAATAATGTCTTAGTTGTTATTTTCAGTTTGGCTCATTGTCCTGAGTATACACCTCAATGCTTGGCAGCTGAATAAGACAACAAACCATCTGAGATGGCACAGCAAACTTCTATTCCAGTCATACTGGACTGACCTGAGATACACAGCGCTCTCTTAAATGAAGTATCTGCAAAGACAAAGGGTTGGGCAAACAGCCATCAGTGTCCATCATAATTTGGAAATGAATTTTATGGGTGAAATACAGGCTTAGGAGTTCAGAAAAGAAAGTAGTTTGGAGGGGCTGGGGATTTAGCTCAGCGGCACAGCGCCTGCCTGGCAAGCGTAAGGTCATGAGTTCGATTCCCGGTACCAGAAAACAAACAAACAAACAAAAAGAAGGTAGTTTGGGCCAAACTGCAAAGAGATGGTTTTACAGAGATTAAACTTCAAGCATGCTCTAAAAGAAAGACAAAGTTTCGAGATGAGCAGGCATCCCAGATGAAATAAAAAGACTATAGGGACAAGCTTGGAGGGAGAAACAAGCCTTTGGAACTGAGAATTACCCTGTTTCTCTGGAGACAAAGAGAGAAGGGAGGTTTTGATTCAGGAAGTAGAATTCAGTAGCCCTCCAGGGGATGGCAGAGCATGCTGCTTTTATGGGAAAATCTTTATCAAGACTAGTACCAGAAAATTAAACTAAGAAATGTCTATAAAAGATATACTATTGTCAATCCAAACATGTCAGCAAACATTTATGCCAAATAAGTGGCCTTAATACATGCAGATTACACTTTTCAGAAAAGTCAAGGAAAAAAAAAAAAACAGCACAATGAAGAAAACATAAAACACCATTGTGCCACTTTCTCTGCTTTAACTCCCACTATGGTCCACGGGGTATCAATTTGGGGAATCAAAGCAGCATATGGCCCTGAAAATACTGAGCTTCTCATTTTTGGATGAACAGTGTAATCTTTAAATTCAAATATCTAATAAAAATGCTTCTGAATAACAATGACTTTAAGTTAATGGTAATTACAGTAGAGCAAAGCAATAGTTTCTCTATAACTCCTAAGAGGGATGTTTTTTCTGTTCTTTATTAATTGGCAGGGAAGGTATAAGCAAATAGTGGAAATAACACTAGTGAGTGGGTCTCTTTCATGTCTCTGATTTATACCTCCTACAGAATAACATGCAGCTACACACCAAAAAGCACAAGGGCCAGGATTCTTTCTGCCATGTCTAAATGAGCTACACCAGAAGGAAATAGAAAATCTGCAGAGATCGCTCCGAAGGAAGCCATCTATTGACTGACTAAAAGCTCCCCTTCAGGATAGTTCCCAATAGTCTCATTTCAAAAGCAGATACTTTTTCTTCCCTAGCCCCAACTGACAACCAGCTATTCTTGCATTTTAACATATTCAAGTGACTGTTCCTGAAAATTAAAGCGTGGGACGCTCTCATTAGGCAGCTAGGTAAACTGAAGATGCAAGGAAACAGTACAAACCCACAGCTGTAACCTCTGAAAAATGAAAAGACTGACAGTGACCCAACAAGAAGAAGACATTTTAATTAATATGCCTCCCTGTGGCTTTGCCTTTCTTCCTGTGTGCTCAGCTGGAGTAATTAGTGGAAAACCTGAGGGGAGCCTACCCCAGAAGTCTCACTTAGTCCTCTCCAGCTGAGTTTTACTCTTCACCGACAACTGTCTCTACCCAGGGAGAGACTCGGCATGAGCTGTAATGTACATCTGCTCTGGGGAATAATCCTTCCCAACAACCACTAGGAAAGTACCCTGTTCAAAAAGAAAAAAAAAAAAACTTTCACTTTAAAAGGAAGAAAATGAAACAGACATTTAAGAAAAATACCCTTCCAAGGTACCCGCCCCAGTACAACTTCCGATTCTGAGATGTATCCTTTCAACAACTTTCTCACATATGATTTATAATGCTACAACATTCACCCACTTACAGTGTACAGATCAAATGAGTTTTGATAAATTTATGCACTTGCGTATCATCACCACAACCCATTTTAGAACACTGTAATCAATCAGAAAGCTCCACTATGTTCATTTCACATCAATCTCTGCCTCTGCTCCCAGCCCCAGAAAAGGCAATGACTTTTCTGTCCCTAAAATTTGGCCTTTTCTAGAAATTATATATACGTGCAATCATACAATTTGTCACAGTTTTACAGTTCATTCATATCATTCTACATATAAGTAGTTTGCTCCTTCTTAATGATGCCTGGTAGTCCACTGTAGATAGTATCATATTTTGTTTATTCCCCAGTTGATGGACATTTTGATTGTTTCCAATTGGGAGGTATTTTGAGTAACAAACATTCAGATGCAAGTATTTGTGTGAACACATGATTTCACATGACTTGGGCAGGTGTATGAAAAAGAATTTGCTGGGTAGTCTAATAATTGTTCAACTTTTTAGAAAATTCCCAGGTAATTTTCCAAAGTGGTGATACATCTTCCATTTTCATTAGCAATATATGAAATTACTACTTTCTTTGTTATCTCAATAATATTTAGTATTTTTTTATTAAATATGTTTTAGTAAATGAGTGGCAGTATCTTACTAGGATTTTAACTTACATTTCCCTAATACTAATGATGTTGACCATCCTTTCATGTGCTAATTAGTAATTCATAAAATTTACTGGTGAAATGTTTAGTTACACTTTTGACCATCTTACAATTAGATTATGTATCTTCTGACTATTTAATTGTAAGTCTTTTTCATACTCTACACAGAAGTACTTTAACAGATACACAACTAGCAATTTTCTCCCATTGCTTTGCCTATCTTTTGCCAATTTTCTTAATGCTCTCTTTTATAGAGTGATGGTTTTAACTTCTCTACTATTATTCATATTTTTGTGTCCTAAGCAAAGGACACAAATATTTACTTAGGCAAAGGTCATACATTTTTATTCTGTCTTTAATTGGGGAGGTATTAGACTCTTAATTCCTACATATATATCTGTGGACCAACTTGAGTAGAATTTTGCTTTTAATTTCTGCATACAGATATATAGTCCAATTTGGATAGAATTTATTTTGGCTTCCATATTTGAGATTTTATTGGTTGTGTTGAGGATCCGCACAGACATTTCACTTTGTACACAATTCTTAACACATGTACCAAAAATCTAAAACGCCATGTATTGTTTCTTTTTCAGTTATTCCAGTGACTTTCCAGCTTCAAATTCAGAGGCAAATTTTCTATAAGAGGATTAAGTACCAGTATCTTCAAACGCTGAAAAGTGTTACTTAAGTCCCACCAATTCTATCATTTTTGGTTCCACAGTCAGTAATATTTTCTTAGTCTTAGATTTGGATTCTTAACTGCTAATATACATAGATTGATTTCACACCTTATGATTTTGCTAAACTTACTTGTCAATGCTAATAGCTTTTTGGCAGATTCTTTAAGATCTCTTTCATATAAATCATATTCTCCATACATTTTGTCTTATCTTTCAATCTACATGTATTTCATTTTTTCCCTTTTTTTATTACTACATGCTTGCAGTACATAATGATTACATTCCTCATAGGAAGTTGGTGCATATACATAACATATCTTAATTCATTTTTTTTATCCCTTTCTCCTTTTTTCTATCTCTTGGTCCACTTCCCATTTGCAAAGAATCTATCAGTATGCAGATTCCTTAGAAAACCAAAACTAGAAATTCCATTTTACCTAACCATTCACTTCTAGGTATCTTCCCAAAAGAGTTAAAGACACCATATTACAGTGGTACTTTCATACCATGTTTATAGCAGCACAATTCATAATAGCTAAATCTTGGAAGCAGCCTATATGCCCATCAATAGATGAATGGAGAAAGAGAATATGGCATTTTATACATAGTGGACTACTACTCTGTCATAAGGAAGGACACATTTGAGTCATTTGGAGGAAAATGGATGCATCTTGAGAGCATAACAGTAAGTGAAATAATTCAGACACACAAGCTTAAGTACTGCATGGTTTCTCTCATATGAGAAACTGAAAATATAAATAAAGAACAAAATAAAAGATAATCAGAAATAGAGAGGTAGATCTTTCACAAGTGGAAAGGGGACCAAGATCTGGAGGGAGAGGAAGCCGGGGCAGGGAGGGGATGGAAACAGAAAATGTGTTACATACATGTACCAATTCCCCATGAGGAATGTAATCATTGTGTACTGCAAACATTGACTAATAAAAACTAAAAGTTGGAAAAACAAAAATAAAGCATATCCCCATGTGCTGCTGTTGAAACTCAGCTTGGGAAAAATGAAGGTTTGTGTCAGCTGAAAAAATATTTATACAAGAAACAGCACTTCACATGATTTTGGAAAGGGCTGATCTTGGATACCTACTGTTCCATTTCCATGCATGGGTGAGAACCTCACTTTGACTCCTGTGACACTAATCAAAACATTCACTTCAACATTATATTACTCAATTTAGCATAGTGGTTACATCTAGAAAGAGAAAGGAGTAAGAACAGGGTAGGGAAGATTTCACAGGGCTTCAACTGCATTTCTATCTAATTTCTTTTTAAATAAAGGCATGAAGGAAAGACCATGTGACAACATTGGAAGAAGATGGCCACCTGCAAGCTTCAGAGAGAGGCCTTACAAGGAATCAGCACTACCCAACGGACACATTGGTCTTCTACTGTTCTGAATTGTGAGAAAATTCTGCTGCTTAATTCACATACAAAATAACAGTAACAACAAAAAAAATAATAATAATAGAAGACAAAAGGCAGGACAAATAACAACACCCACTCTTCCATATGGGCTTGGTCTATTTAACTGCAATTATTCTCCTGAGTGAGGTTCTTTCTGTCACTTCAATAAGATGAAAAGAATAAAGGCTAAAGAGAATGGGCTATTCATATACATATCTCAAACACGTAAGTTTGTTATATCTGGTTGGTAGAGGAAAAATGTTTGTGTCCTTTTTAATGAAGAGATCACAAGCTTCTGAGAATAACAATAGATTTTTTTACCATTTCATTTTTTTCCCACGTGAACAACAAATATAGGGAACAAAAAACACAGCTGAAGTAAGACAGACAGAGACAGAAATAGAGAGAGATAGAGATAAAGAGAGAGAGAGAGAGAGACAGAGAGAGAGAATATTTAGAAGAATTTGGCCCATCAAGGAGTCACAATAAAGCCACCTAAGTTTTTACTCACCTAAACTGTGAATGTTTAGAACAGTGTGAATCCCAGTCTGCATCAGAGCTCTGCTCCTATGAATGGGGGCCAAATCAGAGCGTGAAATGTCAGGCTTCTTGTGAGGGCAACCAGAAGTCTACTGCCCTCGTGATTTCTGTAGGCAGTGAGCATAGTTTCCAAATTTAAAACTAAGCCAAATAACTATGACACCTACAGAGACAACATTTTGTTTACATTTTATGACTTCTTTTTAGGGAAATGCACAAGGTTTGACTGCATAAGCTGTTTACTCTCCTACTAGCCTTTTGGGTTTCAGTAACTGTGAGTTTTCACAGGTTTTTCTCATTATTAGACTCAGTCAAATGCACACTCACAGAATCAGTCAGATTCCACTATGCAAATCTAGAGCAGATCTCCAGGCTGCCCAAATCCTTGGGGTAATCCAAAACATTCTGTTGACTGGTATAGAACTTTTTTTCCTCTTCTTGCAAATAGCAGTAGCAGGATTAATGTCAATACACACTCTCCCCGATAGGCCTAGCCTGTTTAACTGCAATTACTCTCCCAAGCAACATTCATTTGTCACTCTGCAAAGGCAAAAGGAATAGAGAGAGAACAGAACAGGCTATTCATATAAATTAATACAAAGAGCCTTATATTATTCAACACTTTCCAAACTTCAGAGCACTTTCACATTCTTAATCCTTACAAATCAATAAAAAGGCAGGGCACATATTATTTCCAACTTACTGTTCAGAAAAGCTGCAGCTGACCAAAATTAAGTGGCAAACCAGTTACACAGCTCTGTATAGTCAGTGCTCACTGGAGAACCAGATTTAATATAATCATATATATATGGATTTACAAAGTAGGGGCTTACAATGGGCACCTGCTGAGTCAAGTATGGAAGAATACAAAAGAGCTGTCTACACACGAGTTCTGAAGGAGCCAGTCAAAAGTCAAAGGCCCGGAGCTCATTATAGAGTCCCAGGTGAGTCTGTATCAGGAAGCTTAAGGATGTGTGAGGGAAGGCTAAAGAGTCTGCACTGGAAGACAGGAGATAGACATCCAAGGCAAAGGCAAAGACCGGAACTCCTCAGAAGAAACAGACATGAGCCCTCTTTCTTCTTTCCATTCAAGCTACAAGCCTATTTGTTGGTACCACTCACACCCAGGATGGGTCTTTCATCTTCAGTAAATCCATTCAGCCATCCCCAGAACTGTGCTAAGCCATTCAGTTGCATGTTTCTTACTCAAAATAACACAATAGTTAATTATCACAAGCTTGTAAGTAGATGAAACCCACGTACATATCTTCTGACCCTATTCCAATGTGCCAGATGTCTGGCAGACTTAGGCCAAAAATTTGGTGATATAACCTTTCAAATTCATTTCCTTTAACCATAAATTGTAAATTCTGTGACAGTCATTGCTGTCCAATGTTTCCAATTTCTACAGATGTTTTACAAACCAACCTCTCTTTCCCTCTTTGGCCTGTCATAAGTCCAAATTGCACCATTTGAAGTCACTCTTCCGGATAACAAGCTGGGCTCCACAATGTAGGCCAGGTTCTTTGGGGTGTTGTTCATGAGATACCTACCTCAGAAATACCCTGGCACATGTTAAAAATATAAATTCCTGGGCATCACCCCAGATGCATGCATTTTTTTTTTTTGGCAGTATGTTTAGAAATTTGCATTTTAACAAGCTCGCCCACAGCGTTACCAACTTTAAAGTTGAGAACCTCTACTTTCAAAATAGCCAAGGCAATGAGAAGCCTTGAATATTTTCATCTAGACAAGAATCCCTAAGTGATTACTTTAAGAATATAACTTTGGAAGCAAGATTCAGCCTGGGCTAAACTGAAAAGAGAATGGAGTCTATAACTGTCCAAGACTATTGCAATAGCTCAGCTAGGGAAATAGGATTGAGGGAAAGATAAGTGTGGAAATAAAACTTAAAACTATAAGAATCTTTGCATAAGTCACCATAATATTTTCTCTTTGCTTTCTACAAAATGTCTGTACTTAATGTACATTTTTCTTCCATTTCACTTGTGTTCCATTAGCCATTACTAAGAGCCATGTTAATTCTGTGAGCATATTTCATCAGTGCTACAGTTCAGCTACTCTGTGCGTGCTGTTCTTCATTCAAGGAGCTTTAGCTACAGTTCATGCTAGACTGTTTAATTAGTCTCCTGCGACTAAAATTGAGCTCTTTTGCTAAATTCATTTAGATTGAAAGAAAAGGTGGTGAGCTTCCAGTACTGATATCCAAAGCATTTCAAATTCAGTTCCAAAACTACAACTCTCCAGTTTTTCCACATGTGCCAGAGAAGTTCATGAGAGCTTCGTTTCAAATGTTCTGTGTGATTCCCATTTTATTCCCTCAGAGGTGAAGCCACAAAATGCATTACAGCAACTAGGAAGGTTTTTGTTTTCTTATTTTCATTTTTCTTCCTGCTTTCCCTCCCTTCTTCTCTTTCTTTTCTTCTTCTTCTCCTTCTTCCTCCTCCTCCTCTTCCTCTTCTTTCTCCTCTGTCTGTCTATAGACATATATGTGTATATATGTGCACAGGCATATAGATGAGTGTATAAATGCATACATGTGTGTATATGTACCTGTATATAGCACATTAAATGGTGGTCACATTTTGCACTTGCTTGTTTTAAATGTTTATTTTTCTCTAACAGAAATCACATCAGGCTAGAGCTCTGAACACGAGAGATCAATTTACAGTTTTGCCACTGACTTGATATAAGACCTTGAGTAATTCAACTCTCTTTTAGAGCTTACTTTCTTCACCTGTAAAATGAGAATATCAGACTAGCTAGTATCCAAGATCAGTCTAATCTAAACATTCTACACTTCTAAATTGACTTCTCTGGACCCCTTCCAGTAATATGAAAGTCTAAAATCTCCAGATCCAAATAATTATTTAAATTCAGAGCATTAAAAAGTTCTCTAAGGGTGTGCGGCACTAGTCTTATGTGATAGCAGTGGAGCTATAATAAAGTTGGTTTAGCTGCTTACCTGGCCACCCATACATTTTTCTCATTACAACCTCTCTAACCAGGTCTAGAAAAACTGGATTATGGAGAGGAATGTTAGTGAAATAAGCTATCATTTAAGCATCTGGTCACATCAGAGAAGCATCACATGCCTTTCATTCACCACAGACCTCTCTACAGATAATTTTCCATCACCTCCTTCCTCCTACCATCACACTCACTAAGAATCATGTGCTATTGGCAAAGACACATATAGCCCTGTACCAGCAGCACTCAGAGAAATAAGACCTTCCCTTTGCCTTCCTGCAGCTAGTTAGACGCATGGGGACAGAGGTACAAGGAGATGAGTTAATGTGGCGTAATTCCTAGTAATCAAAATAGAGCCAAAATGCTTTCCATGAATTTAAAAGTAGAAAATCATTTGATGGGGTTTGTTTTTTGCTTTGAATTTTTTTCTTTTTACAAAGGGGCTATGTTAATTTTGCTTATACATGAAATATATACAAGCAAAAATCTATATCATAGTGTCAATACTGCTGAAAGTACTTTGTCATTTTCTGGTCATTAGACAGCATTCATATTATTTCCTAATTCAAGATTCATTGTGATGTGGACCTCCCATTTACTCATTTGCATATTTGATAAATATTTACTACATGAATGTCTACTATATGACAGGCACATGCTAAAAACTAAGAATTTTGTGGTGACTAGGACAGACATGGTCTCTGGCACCAGAATGCTTAAAAATCTGTGCAGGGAGGGTAGTAATTTTTTCCTTGGTGCTGAGAGCTAAATCCAGGGCCTTGTACATGCTAGCATGTGCTCTACCCCTGAACTATATGCCCAGCTGGATGCAATATTAACCAAGTATCTATGGACATAATATGTAATATATAACATATCGTATTATGTATATATATGTTTTGCATACATTCACACACATACACTTGGAAAAAGTTGGGAGGTATGTATACTCAAATGGTACTGATTGCTGAGAGGTATAATTATGTTCTGTTTTCTCTTCTTTATAATGTTTTATACATCCTTTTTATGTATAAGACAATATACTTTTGTAATGAGATAAATTTTCATTGTAAAAATTGTATGCTTCAAAGACTTATTGGCACAGAAAAAATGTCATATATTGCTAAAATGCTAAGGTTGCAAAGCAGTATAAAAAGATTTCATTTTGGTTATATAATGCAGTAATAGGAAAACAAACAGATATCTAACAAAATACCAATAGCAGTTATATTTGGTGGAATAATAGACTTTTTATTTCATGATTTTTAAAATTACCCAAGACTCCATATTGAGCATTAACTTTTTATTTATTATATGGAAACTCACTACCTCTCAGAAATTTTCTCCGATCATCACTATCCACTGAACACCTATAAAACTTGCTCATCCATTGCCTCTTTAATACCAAGCACAAGATACTGACATTACTTTTCTCATGAGCTGTGTGAAAAAGCCCCTAGGTGTTTGATTTCTTTCACCCACAGACATAGTATTTGATCATCATCAGCAAATACTAGTAGCATCATTGATTACGCACAAATGCCACAATGACTTTCTGCTCCCTGGGTTTGGGCCAGGCTGTGATCTATGCAAGCAGGAGAGCTGCCCCTGGCAACCCACACACCTCATCCTAACTGTCCTGCAGGGCGCCCATCATCTTCATCTTTCAACAGACTGCATGTCCAAGAGGTAGGCGCTCATTTGAAAACAGCTTTTCAACCTCAGCTCATCAAGATTCCCTGTAAAAAGTGGACTGAGAAGAGGGAGCAGAACGAAAGAGCTAGTTATTACAGAACATCACTTCCTACCCATAGAATTCCTAAGTTGCTACTAATGGGTAAGGAAATAGAGTCAGAGGATGATGAGCCTAGAAAGGAGGTGTGCAGGAAGCCCAAGCTTACCAGTGAAGACACCAGGATGAAAAATGACACGCTCCAGGTCCACAGAAAGTGGGTGGAATAGTTGTGTCTCTCACTGCAGTGGGCTGAGAGATAAACAAAACCCATAAAAATCTGCAAAGAATGAAAGGATTATCATAGCACAGAAAACTGCCACATTTATCTCCAAGTCTGTATAGTTTGCATCTTTGACAGAGATTTGCAATATTTGTGAATTGATAACTAAAGGTTAAACATATTAGAGACATACCTTTTTAAAATAAAATATCTGACAAATGCAATGGCTTTCACCAAGATCTTGGCTCTGTGGACCGTTTTCTCGGACTGCCTATTTGGCTCCTTCGCAAGTTCACTCCCGCAGCACCCTCCAGCAGCAAAGCATGTGGTTAAGACAGAACGGACTTTGAGGTCAGAGAGGTTTAAGTTTGAACGTATACCCTACTTCTTACAAGCTGTATAACTGGGCAAGTTAATTAACCTCCTTGCCTCTGTTTCCTCAACAATGGAGAATGGAGATAATGGAATTACATGGCTCACAGGGTCACTATAAGAATTGAACAAGATAATGTATAACTTTCCTCAGAGTGATGCCTGTAGACAGCAGCTGCTCACTTTGCTGAATGTTTCTTTCATCACTTCCCTTCAAGCTGTTGCAATTGCTATCACTATTCCTAGCCTGGTATTGTGACACAAGAGACAGGATAGAAGCCCCCTATTCAACTGCTTTACTCAAGTCACATTTGCCTTTGAAACTGCCGCCTCTCTTCTTTTGCCACATCAATCAAAGGCCCGGCTTTTCTTCCAGAATCAACTCAAGATTCACCGCTCCAAAATCATCCTTAAGTCACTATCATAAAAATGTTTTCCTCTCCAAATTGTGATTGTGTGATGGGAGGTGGCAATATTATTTAAATGTGTGAGCTAGGCGCAGTTAAAGGAAATGGGGAAGAGAAAGAAATCTGAGCTTTGGAGTAAAAAAGCTCTATAAATGGTCTTCTGTCTACCAGCTGTGTGACCTAGAGCACATCACTTTAAACTCTCTGAGCCCTCGTCTCCTTATCTGTTAAATAGGCATCATAATCCCTCCAGACATTTCTTCTGTGAGAAACAGCCCAAAAGAACAGTAATAAAGACTAAGAGCAAACAAGAGGAACAGCAGGGCAATGGGGAGAACCAAGAATAGGCAAATTGCCTAGGGGGAGGAGTTGCTGATGAAGACGGAAACGCTGGGTGGAGGGGAAGAGTGCAGAGACCACAGATCTGTCACTAGAAGAAAAGTCACTCATAATTCCTTTGGGCAGAGCCAAAGGAACTTCCTGGCACCAGACTGGTAAAGGTAATATTTTCTGTCTGAAAACAAAGCAGGTTAAGTTTGGCATTTGTTAGGAAAAGACCGGAGAGCAGGAGGAAAAGGCAACAACTTACCCTTAAAAGTAACAACAGATGGTCCATCAGCTGGAGGCTTAGTTACAAGCCGTGGAACCAGAAACTTTTATTGAATTCAGTTACATAATATTCAAGGCATATTTTGGTGGCAATAATTTTTAGCTCCTTAGCATGTATTTCTCTACACAACAGTACCATATACACTACTACACCCATTCTGGACTCACAGAGAAAGACAGATGATCCACATTTGGTCAATCAGAAGATCTCATTTCCAGGGATGCTACTCAAAATATTTCATAACCAGCACAGCATGAATACCATTTGTCATGATGGACTCCTGCTACAAATAACTGTACTGGCCATCCTGAATCCCAGTCCCCAACTCCTGTGCACAGGAGGAGTCCAGCAGTGGGTCCCAGACAAAGTACGCCAATCAGATCTTGCTCTGAGAATGGAAAAGGCACCTTAGGAAAAAGAAGCAAGAGTCATTACACTGGGATATCTGGGATATGAAAGCTAAGACAAGAGAGCAGAATGAAATCAGGTATGTGAGAATAAGAGATGAGCAGAGAGAAGACTCTGATAAAGGTATGCCCTGATTCTCAAATGCCTGGCCCAGCAGTACCCTCTTTAATTCTGTGATCTGCACCATCATCCTTCCCAGTTTTCTGAGTCAATCAACTAGTTTTTAAGCTTCCTCAAATTGAGTTTGTCAGATACAGTCAAGGGTCCTAACAAAAACTCCTATGTTCACAGTGGCAAGCTTTATCTATGCACAGGTGGCCATGTGCCAAATTAATCACAATAGAAAGACAAGGGATCATTAATGAGAGAGACGAAAAGGTAAGCCTGAATCTAGTGATTCACTTTTAGGTGAAGAAATTTCCACCCCCAGCTTACTTGGTCACTGGTGGGAGTTCACTGTATCTGCCAAGAACAGAGCCTGGAAGGGCCTCGGGGTACCCCTTCTAGGCACAGCAACCCTGCCCTATGCTAAGTCCTCCCAGGCCTCAAATGTTCAGTCTGCATCAAGTTAACATGCACCTTCTCCTATACTGTGGAATCACTAGCACCAGATTTATTCCAGCAAGCAAGTCCCACCATGCCACTCTATTGCTATCTTGGCATTCCCCAGAAATGGAACCTCGGTGTCACATGCAGTGCACATCCAACAAATGCTCATGCCATTCAAGAGTGAATGCATCACAACGCAAGCATTTGTCTTCAATCTGACCAGGCAGGACAGCACCCTCAATCTCACAGTGCATATGCCTAGCTGATACACATGTAAGCAAAGAGCCCTGGTTAAGCATCCAAATCTCTTGTGACCAAAGGTCAAATGACAAAAACCTATGGATTTGTCAGATAAATATCTGGGTGATGTTGATCATGAGCAGTGAGTAAGAAAGATCACATGAGGTTATAAAAGCCTCAGTAGTCTTTCTGCATTTAAGAAAAATCCCTGAAGTGCAAATACTCAAAAATCCAGAATTCAGTGAATCCCTCTACAGAGATCAACTTCAGATAATCTCATGTTAAAAAATTTAACAGAAATAATCAGATAACCCTCATCAGTTATCACTAGGTTTACAGTGCTTATGGCTTATATGGTTGTATGCATGTAAGGCAGCCAGTAAGATAAGAATATGTAAGATGGATATTCCATCAGGATAGCTTCCAGAACAAGAGGCAGAATATCTTCTGGGTCACAAAAATGTTTTATGGTTTTCTACCATGGTCCCCTCATCTAGGAAGCTTTTGTTCCATTCCAAATAGACAAAATTTATTCACTATTCATTAATAAGCAATAACTGTAAGCATTCAATAAACATTAGATAGATGTCAGACACTGTGCTAAGCACCTTGTATGCACTGAAAATGTCAATACTTCAAAAAAGCCTCAACAAACGTTAGCTACCATTATCACCAGTTCTCATGTTCATATAACTTCTATGAGGTGCTATTTGTTACAGTTATTTTACAGATTAAGAATTGGTGGCATAGAAGACTCAGAAAGACAAACATCACATGTTCTCCCTAATATGCTGAATCAAACAGAACATGGCAAGAAAGTAGAAGAGAGATATTATTAGACAAAGCAAGGAAATAGGGGAGGGATAGGAGTGTAAGGATAGGTGACAGGGGGCATGAATATAACCAAAATGCATTGTACACATTGAAACCCCCAAATAAACCATATGAAACCAGCAGAGAGTGTGGAATGGTACGATGGGGAAGAAAATAATGAAAGTATATTATGTGCGTGTACAAATCTTCCAGATGACACTCATTGATTTGTATAACTAATAGGCACTAATTTTAAAAATTGGAAAAAAATCCTTTTTATTATAAAAAGAAGAAAAATACCAGAATTTCAAAACAAGATAATAGGTGCAAAACAATAATTAATACATTGCATATTGTTACCTTCAGAGTAGTTACTCAGGTTACAAGACATAAGCATGATCTATTGTCCAAACAATATTAGCACAAACCTTTCTTTTCAATGAACTAAGAGAAGCTAGTATTATATCTATCTTAGCTATGTATATCTATATCTATTTTAGTTATCTTGTGTGTATACATTATATATATATATATATATATATATAAAATGTAATTTTTCCCTTTTCCCTTCCTTCCTTTTCCCTTTCCCCCAGAACAGTTTCTCTTTTCTTTTGAACAGTTTTGTCCCAATTCAGATTATTTATTGTACATTTTGGGTCCTATTTATTTGTTCAGCTTCTCACACTAGTGAGACTATACGATACTTACACATGTAGGTATGATTTATTTCATATATAAATATGGTCTTGAGTTGTATCCATTTATCTATGAAAGTCTCTAGTTTATCATTCTTTATGGCTGAGTAGTACTCCATTATATCTAGCTATTACAAATTGTGCTGCTACAAACATATATTGCTGGGGTATGATGTTTTTAGTTCTTCTGGAAAGATATCCAGAAAGGGGATATCTTAGTCAAATGGGATCTCTAATCCTAGTTTATTAAGGAATCTCCACACTGATTTCCACAATGACTGCACCAGTCTAAACCCCTTCAACAGTGGACAAGGGTCCTTTTTTCCCCCACAGCCTTGCCAGCATTTGTTATTGGTTGATTTCTTGAAGATAGCCATCTTTCTGGGTTGAAGTGAAATCTCAGTGTTGCTTTAAGTTGCATCTCGAGGATGACCAATGATGTTGAACATTTTTCCATATGTTTATTTGCCATTTATATTTCTTCATTTGAGAAGTGTGTATTCACCTCAGATGCCCATTCTTGGACTGAGTCTGAATTTAGAGGGCCTGATTTTTTTCACTTCTTTGTATGTTCTAGATATAAGTCCTTTGTCTGAGGGACAACTGGCTATAATTTTTTCCTATTCCATGGGTTGTCTTTTCACTCTGTTGGTGATTCCTTTTGCTGTGCAGAGCTTTTTAATAAGAAGAGATCCCAGTTATTTATTTTTTGTACTATTGTGCATGTGGTCTGGGTTTTGTTCATGAAGTCTCCGACTACCCCTATGTCTTTAAGACTTCTACTTACCAGTACCTTTGGTACTGGACTATGGTGATTTTATTACCCCTTACAATTGTAGTGTGTTCATACAGGGAAGAAAATCTGATTATAACAAGTATGACATCTCTGATAAAGCAGTACAGTGAATAATAATAGACTCCAGCACAGCATGGCTACTGACAAACTATGGTACCTACTAGCCTGATAGCTTCAAGCATAGAAGCAAGTTCTATAATTATACAATATAATGCAAGTTGTACCAGGAAATTGTATGCAATGATTTTCCACTTCCTACAGAGTGATTTTACCTTGTTGTGTATGAGGGTTAAGAGGGATAGTGGGTAGGATGGACAGGTGAGTGAGGTTAAATGTAGTTAGAGCAATGCAGGAAAGTAAAGAGTGATCATCCAAATTTTGGGTAATTGTAGAACACAAGAGGGGAGGGTTGGAAAAGAAAGCCTAGGAGTATCGATGTGAACCTTAAAGAGAAAAGACGATGTTTACTCATAAAATCAAGTGAGGTAGTTGATGAAAGGGAGGAAGAGGATGAGTGGAAGTAAACCAAAACAAAGGATAGAGATCTAAGTTACGAAAGAAAAAGAAAAGAAGGGGGATGGGAAACCAGAGAACAAAAATTACCACACACACAGAAACAAACAAATAAAATACAGAACAAAAAGCAAAACAGAGCAAAATAGAAGAGAGAAAACAAAAAAAGGGAGTGCCCTACCCATCCACTTCTGTTCTGCGTGTCTCTGTGCCCAAGCTCTGTGCTGGTTCACCTAACTTGCCAACTGTTGGCTCATATTGTTATGGCTGCGTTGGACTTTTCCAGGCTGCTAGCCCCACCTTCTCATCATGCGCACACCTGCCAGGGCCCTCCTTTTCACTAGGGATCTTGCCAGGCCACTGGGATCCTCTGGATGAAGGGAGCGGTCACCTGGTGATCTTGATGGCCCACCTGGGCCCAGTGGATGAAGGGAAGTGTGCTCCCCAGAAAAAAAAAAAAAAACTTTAAGAAAACAGCTGTCAACAGCCTTATTTGGCTGGTTTGCGGCATTTTCCTTTCACCATGTCCTAAGTGTGTGTAAATACAGACCATGCAGGCTAGAAGACCGTTAGAACCCATTTTAACATCAGCCATAACAATGAATCTGTAGGGAACTCTTTAAGTTTCATCTCAACTTTTCTCTGTTCACGTGAGAATTGCCAGCATAACTAATATTCATTAGCTCCTACAAGACGGTACTGAGCTAGTCTCATCACTGTAAATGTTAACTGTTTCATTTCACCGTATTAGAAAAACAAACAATTTAGTGGGAGAGGAATGCAGGAGAATAGGCATGTAAAAGCATATCTCTGTGATAAATTTAATAGTAAAAATATGAACAGTAATAAAAAAAAAAGAATTGGAAGTTTGGAGAGATTGAGTTGCATGAAGTTACTCAGTAAGCAAAGGAGCCATGATTCTAAATCAGACAATCTGGCTCAAGAGCCCTTAACTGTTACACTGTATTCCTGGACTGCAGCTCAAAAAGGAATTTTTTAGAAAACAGAATGCAGTCATCTACCAATAGTTTTTTTGTTAGTACCTGTTTGCCATATATAATCTTTACATTCATTTTATATATCATTACAACTGCATAATCATGACCTCCTTCTCCCTCCGCCTCCCTTACCAAATATTACCAGATGAATTGCCAAATATTACCATGTATTAATCACCAGAATGGTTATTAAAACAAAAATTTATGGGCCTTCACTGTTTCTGATTCAGGAGATATAAGATAGGGGCTGACAATGTGCATTTCTAACAACTTCCCTAGAAATAACCACACTGCTCGTAACCACACTTGAAAGTCTACTCCCCTATTCTGTCCCTAAGCTCAGGTTATCTACTAGTCATCGAAATAGCAAATTTCTTCCAAGAAGTACTTTAAAGTTTCTTTAAGCATAAGGATATAGTTACAGCATATTCCCCTCTTTCTTTCTCATAGGTTCTACTTTCCTTGACTATTTAATTCATTCATTCCACACATAATTACTGAACTCCTTTAATGTGGCGCCATTGGCACTGGAGATACAGCCATAGACACTACAGAACTGATTTTCAACCTGGATGAGCACATAGCAGATATTAACCAAATGGACACACAAAGCACACTAAACTTCAAATTGAACAAGTGTTGTGGAATTCTTTAAAAGAAAATCACAAGGGAGATTGAAGTAGATCTTCTGGCTTTTGTTTATGCAGTAAACATTCTTCCTTATTCTTCCACTCCACACTTCCTGCCTCACATGCCCCACTCCACTTGGGGAGAATCACCTGACATACACAGAGCTATCATTCTACACCCTCTGCTAGCCCAGGCCTACCCAGATCAGAAAAGAGAGACATGAAATACTCTGTTGCCATGCCTCCATTTTCTCCTATCACATGGCTGAAGTCAAAGTCCAGTTGGAGAGAGATGAGAACAACAGTGAATCACTGAGCTAAGAGGTGGGAGAAAGGAAGAAGAGCCAGAACACACAGGCAGTGTTTTTGAAACCCCTGATCTAATCAAACCCAAAGGCAGCTCCTTCTTTATGCTCTCTGGTTTGGAAAGCAAGGAACTCCTTACTCTGCTAATTTTCTTTATTTCATTGAATGTAATCATGACAAATACAGGATCCTAACTTGTATTTAAAAATGATGCCTTTTTGAAAAATAGTGGTTAGACTGAGACAAAGAATGAGTACAAGTAGCCAAGAGGAGAGTTGGGGATTATAGTTCCAACAGAAAGCCCTGACAAGGCCCTACAAGAATGAAAAGCTTGGATAGCATGTGGAATCAGCGTGGTGGGAGAGGAGTACACTAGGCCAGCTAGAAGGCCTTTGTAACTCATTTTTAATGACCAGTCATAAGAATGAATTACAGTTACTCTTATGACAAACTAAAACAAAATTTTCCTTGACACTTGCTCTAAATCAGAACACAATTATTTACACATCACACCACTCCGCTGCATCTCCTTCACCCTTTTTCTATACACATTTCCTGTTGCAGCCAACTGACACTAGGCCCAAATTCCTTATCCTAGACTGGAAAGAAAGCGCATCTCCTCTGGCAGCAGAAGGCAGGGGACAGGATATTCAGGCTAACACTGTTGTTCCAGTAACTAAGCTATGGAAAGTAGCCCCCATGGGGCCAATTAGCACCAAGTCTGATGAATACCAGTGACCATGGTCTCTGATCTGCCCTCACCTTTACACAGCTGTGCTTCACTACTTCCCTAGATCAGATCTAAGGAGAGTTTAAGGACGGTAGAAAGTGTAGTTTCTGAGTTCAAACACCTACTGAATATCCTCTTAGTAAAGGATAATCAGTACTCTTTCCTGCAACATTCCAATCTTCTAAATTCTATGGAAACGCATAGTAAGTTTTTAGAAACATCCGTTCTTTTAAATGAACAACTTTAATAATAGAAGTCCAAGTGGTATCAGTAGTGATAACAGTTGCCTCTTATATCCATTTCTAAATGTCAGGTATGAAAAGGAGCCCTGAAACCCTTTATCCCATAAATCTGAGATGGACGTTACTACTTTTTTTTCCATATACAAACATAGAAATCAAAGCTCAAAATGGTGAAGTATTACGACTAAGGGTGTCTAGCAGGTAAAGATAGGACATGAGAGTCAAACCCTGATACCAAAGTATGTGTCAATAACCACTGTGTGAAGTGACCTTTATCATCAAGAAACTGTGCTGACCGATGTAAAGTAATTAAGATCAAGATAACAGCTAGATTCCAGGAATATAAGCTCCAAATGAAAGTTTTAAAAAGTAGAGGACATACAAAGAAATAATTAAAATGCCAAACAAGCACATAATATGTGACCAAGTTTTTATTGGTTTCTCAAACCTGAGAGTTCAAGAGAAGCTCTATTCCTTCCATCTTTCTTCCATGTTTGTCACATGGACCTATGTCTCACCTAGCTAATCATGTTCTGTAATATGCTAGCATCTGGCTGCATACATTTCATTCCTGTGAAATTCTCTGGTGAGGCTTTAACAAGCCACCTTTTTCATAAATACTCATAGCACCAAAAGCCAAGGAGAAAAGCCACCACAACCTATTTTAGCTATGTCACTTCTCCTAAGAGTTTTGGCTCCATTCCTTACTAACTGGGTGATTTAATGCAAGCTATTTAACCTCTCTGAGCCTTAATTCTCTCATCTATGAAATTGCCTTCTTTATGGAGTTGCTTTGAGGATTACATAAAATAATTCATACACAGTATTTAGCATACGGAGTAGTGCCTGACACATAATAAACATTTAATAAATTTCATCAATTTTAGCCATGTTATCATTTTAATATCCTCCAAGAAGATGTGATGTCTGAAAATCAGAATTATAAATAGGCAAATTAAAAATTCTTAACTACATTAAAAGATATGTCATTATTTCACATCAGAAAATCTTTCTCTCTTTGCTACTTACATTTCTAATACAAAATGCATTGTGTTTTCCCCACACTAACCAATTTTCCAACTCTCCAGATACCAACCAGGTGTCCTATAATTCAATCCAATTCTGATACCAACTAATCAGTAGTAGAGTGAGATTCCACAGGGCTAGGGGTTCAGTCTTACATTTCTTTCCTCTCTTCAGATCTGAATCACAACTATAGGATGACCAGAGTACTTGACCTTCTACTTGAGCAAATCAGTTCACAAAGATGAAAGGTTTATTTTGGCTTAAAGTGTGAAGGCTTCAGTCTATGACCAGTTGGATCTACAGTTTTGAGCCTATATAGCAACATGTCATGGAGGGAGTTCATGAAGAAGGAAACCCATTCACTGCATGGCCAGGAACAAACAAGAAAAAAACCAGAGTCACACAATCCCGTTTTCAAGCATGCCCCCAGTACCTCCCACTAGACCCTTCCTTTGAAGGTGCCACCACCTCCCAGTAGCACCACACTGGAAGCATGGGCCTTGGAAGGACATTGCATATCCAAACGATAGCAACTATGAAGTCCCAAGGACTCCACCTACTTTCCATTTCAATAATTTTATAAAAGGGCTCACAGAACTCAGAGAAATGCTTTACTTAAATTTACTTACTATGTTTTACAAAGATTAAAACTCGGGAACACCTAGATGAAAGAGATACGCAGGGGTAAGAAATGGGAGGAGAGGTATGAAGCATATCCATGCCCTCTCTGATTGCTCTACCTTCCAAGCACTTTGAGGTGGTCACCAATCCAGAAGCTCTCTAAATATGATCATATATGAGTTTTATATAGGTTTCCTTACATAGTATGATTGATTAAATTATTGGCCACTGGTGCTTAGCCCAATCTGTTGACCTTTTTCCCTCCCCCAGAGAATACGGGGTGTGGCTGAAAGTTTCAATCTTCTAATTATGCCTTGGTCTTTCTGGTGACCAGTTTAAATCCTGAGACTATTTAGGAGCTGCTAGACATCAATCAACTCATTAATATAAAAAAGTCACATATCGCTTAGAGATTCCAAGGGTTTTAGGAACTGTGTACAGAAATAAGTGCAAGGACTAAATACACATAGTTTATTCTACCCCAAGATTAACTTCATAACTCTAAAAAAATTCTGATGTAAAACAATATACATTTGAATTACAGGGCTGAAGAGCTCCATGTCCATAAAAAATTTAGAAAGAATGAAAATGTTATCAAAAAGATCTATCTGCTTCTACAAAAAGCAATACAGCTAAGTGATATTCCCAAATAATTCATCACCAGAAAAATGACAAGAAGCAAAACCTTCTAGCCTAAAAACCAACTAGAGAGGTAGCCATTTAGCAGCTATGCCTTGCCTAATTTTAACACAAGGGAATGCATTTATTCCAAGGAAGAGAGGTACAATATAACCAGCTATATAATCTAAACAAGATCACATAAATTTTATGGGCTTCAGTTTGTTTGCTGATAAAATAAGATGTTATTATACACAGATGTTTTTCAAGCCCTGTTTTGCTTTCAAATGCAATGGTTTTAGAAAATATTATTATTGCCAGAAGAAGATGATACAGGACTTTTCTCAAATAACTCCATTCTTCAAATAGAAAGCATGCTATTTGATTTCAACTTCAACTTCTAACTCTGTCCCTTGCTGTTATCTAAACCAAGTAACAATTTAATCTATAAGAAATAAAACTTGAAGATGATTCTGAGAAGCAGGTCACAGGTCTTTGCCATCCTGATTTCTCCAGTGATATGCCCTTTCCTGCTACTATGTGCAAAGAATGAGACATCTTTTTGAGCCATTAGGAGTAGGAATAACAGTCTTCTTCTAAGAAACTACTGTTTATTGATAATGTATAGCCCTGGAAAATCACTGCATTTATCTGAAGAGTATGTCAACAGCATGATGCTATTCTCCAAGTAAGAGAGAATTTTGGCAATAGAAGGTAAATAGGTATGCTACATGAGAATCTGGAATGTAAAAATAATTCTATGTTTATGCCATAGTCACAAAGAATACATCAACTCTTAGGGTGAACTCATTATACAGAAATCCATTGCATGTTTTATTAAGTCTAAGAAGGACATGCATTTCTTAAACTATCAAGTGGTAAAAAGTATAGGTAGCATTTGAGAGAATCTAAGGATCAGAACAAGTATCTAACATTAGTGTCCCCTGTATATTCCTCCAGGTGCTTCACTGATAAATGTGAATAGAGTTCATTTTAAGCAACTAGACTTAGGAATATCCATCAAAATCCTTTGATGCAAGCAACAGCACTAATTTAATAAATAAAAAGCAAACGTTGGGTTGTAGAGCATCTCATAGAACCAACAGGAGCCTAGAGAAGCAGGCTTTGTATCATGCAGCAATCTAGAGAACTCCAGAGACCAAAAAATGGGAATCATAGCAAGCACATTGCTGGCAAAGCAATCAAAGATGCCATTGTAGCTGTTTCCCATGATGAATGATATCCAAGTGTACTTTGGCCATTACACACTTCTTCAAGATTCAAAGCACTGAGAAAGAAGAAAATCAGGTTGCCAAGATTGGTCACATGTCAGCCTCCTGGAAGCAGAGAGTAAAATGATTCAAAAATCATCTGAGTGTATGGAGGAAGACAGTTACCAGAAAATTTGCCCTCCCAGAAATGCTATATGAAATAGTGAAGGGCAGTCTCTCAAAGGAAATCAGGGTACTATTATGAAGGAAGAATTTATTCTTACTTGCAACCAAAAGGAAAAGAAAATTATAAAAAATAAGGTTGTGCATATATTTGGTTAACACTTAAGACACTTGCCATGATCATGATATGAAGCAATTCCACAGGATAAAAGATCTCATCAGCCAAAAAGTATAATATCTAACATACTCTCACCATATTAAATATCATAAGCTATATGCATTAAGAAGTTCCAACATGACATTTAGGCTTGTATCAAAGTAAGAATACCCAAGCTCTTGGTTGTCAGACAAATTCCCACAGTCATTGGATCATTATTTTCCTTTTCTTCCTCATTGAAAGACGAGTTTTAAAAATTGAAGCTCTCAGCAGGAGTCCCTATCTATCAAATGGAGGTACCTCATATATGTAGCTGCAACTAACAAAAGTCTACTATTTTAAAGAAGGTAAATATCTGTACCCTCTCCTAAACAGGTTTTAAAAGTGAATCCAAAATAAAAGGTTTGGACACAGAAATCTCATTCTCAGATCGCAGGCACAAAGAGGTATTTGGCAGCAACACACCCTATGTAAATTAAACAGCAAATGCAGCACCTTCTGTGGGAGCCTGGCCAGAGTTCATTCTGAAATCTGCAGATGGCTTCATGAGAGATATCATTATGGCTCATCACATCAATGTGGGTTGATGTGTTTCAAAAGCCATTTACTTCAAATCTTCCTACTTCATTGAACAATCAGGTATAAGTTATAGTAACAGGAGTTTTGACCTACAGTGGGCAATTTTCTTGTTATATGCCATTTTCATTTTTTAAATATAAAATACTCAGAAGCTCTTTTTCATATTCCTCAAGGAAAGAATCAATCTGAATGCTTTCAGTGAGTGACTATTAAATTATAAAGGAAAGTGTCAAGTTATTTCAATATGTGTACATTTTTAACATACTGTTCTACTAACAATACACAGCCAAAATGAATTGTTTAAAGTACTGACTTCAGGAAGGCCTTAAAATATAACACTATATAATTTGAAAATATTTGAGCTATGAAAGATTGTTTGGATACAAATGAGCAGACAGGAACTGCTAGTACAGGAATATATTTCTTATCCAGTTCCTGAATCTATGCAGTTAAGGAAGCACATGAGTTATGAAACAAAATCAGTACTAAATATGCCCCAGAAAGCAAAGCATATGGTTAAAAGTAGGATCCTACTGTTCCCTTTCCTAAAATAAGATCAACCATGTTTCCTTTGATGCAGCAATAAATGTTAAGTTTTATCCAAAGATGTTTCAACATTTACTTGATTCCTTCAGGTACTAGGTCACCTAATTAGTAACTAACTCTTTGTTGTTCATTAGTGTCTATATACTACAGTGAATATCTCCTATTCAGCAAGAATATGGCAATTTTTAAAGGTGCCTAGGTTGTCACTTTGGTAGTCTTGCACAAGATGCACACAGCTAACTATTTCATGGGTGCTTAATTCACACAAAGTAAGTGGAGTCCAGAGAGCTAGAAACTGGTCCTGACCCTTTCTAAAACAAGTAGCTTAACCTTTCTGATCTTCTGTTCTCACTTTTAAAGTCAAGGGTCCCAGGAAGATGGCAAAGTGGTAAGCAGCAGAGAAAGAACCTCTGAGATATGGTGTCCACACACTGAAACATAGCAACTTGAAGAATAGAAGAAGAGGGAAGTGGGTTCCCTGGACTCAGGAAGGATCTAAAGTAAGAACTGAAGCCCACAGGAAGAGTGAAGACAGAAACTTCAAAGCAAGAAAAGGAGGTGGCAGATAGCACCTTCTCTCTGAGCCAGGACTCACTGCATGGGGCGGGGGCAGTTCAAACCTGCAGACACTCAGTCACTGATGGCAACCCCAGAGGCCTCCATGGAGAGACACAGCAGTGGAACAGAGCAGTGGAAATGGCAGACTGCACTGGGTGGTTGGTGCGTGCTGTAGAATTAGATATCCTATGGAAGAGGGTGATTGGCATGGAGCCATTTTGGAGAATGAGCAACTGAACTCAGAACAACTGCTGGCTCCATCTAGTGTCACACAGCAGAGTTCAAGCCTGTAGAAGATGTGCTGACTGCTACAGGCTGAATCTCTCTGGTTCCACCCTCATAGCCAGAAACCAGCCTGAACTTCAGGTGAAATAAGGATGCAGGTTCATTGGCATTATGCACTAACCCACTGTAAAGCTACTGCTGGCTTCCTGGAATTACTCAACATGAATCTGGACTCTCCACACATTGTTTACCAGTGACAGCAGAGGCATACCTTAAAGTGGACATTTTTTCTTCTTTTCTTCATTCTCTTTCTCTCTTTCTCTTTCTCTCTCTCTCTCTCTCTCTCTCTCTCTCTCTCTCTCTCTCCTTGTTTTATTGTATTTTCTTTTTCATTTTGTTTTGTTTGGCCAACATCATATAGTTTTCTTTTTTTTTATTTTAAAAATAAAAGGAGGAAAACATAGACAGACAACCTTTTACAAAATAGCAAAAGAACAGTACAGACAATACAGAGTTACAAACAAAGTGGTAGGAAATTAACAATGCTTGTTGTATTACATATTGATATCTTCAAAGTGGTTTCTCATGAAAACAGAGATATGCAATATTGATCAATCAAGGACTCATTGACAGTTTCTTTCAGCAAAGAAATAGAAGACAGTAGAACAATTATGTTAACTATCCTGTATATACATACATACAAAATTTCTCCTTCTTTTCCTTCTCTTTTTCCCACATCCCAGTTGCCCTTTGCCCTTGAGTGTTTTCCTATAATTTCACAATGTCTATCATACCTCCTAGTTTAAAAGAGGTTTTTATAGGTAAATGGGTACAACCAGAGACCATACTCATAAGTGAAATAAATAAGACCCACATGTGTAAACATCACATTTTCTCCCTAGTGTAAGAAGTGGAAAGAGTAAACAAAATCTGAAAGGTAAAACAGATATTTTGAAAGAGAAAGAAAGTGCTCAAAGGGAAGAAACAACTGAGATAGGGGAAGGGAGAAAAGAAACAAGGAAGGAAGGTGGAGCATACTCTTAAGCGAAATAAATAAGACACACATGTGTAAATACCACATTATTTCTCAGATTTGAGAAACCACAAGTGTAAGTAAGGATCAAAATGCATAACAGATATTGTGAGATAGGAAGAAAATGTTCAAATGGGATTTGGAACAAGGGAGGAAGGAGGCAAAAAAGAAAGGAAGGGAAAACCGGAAACAAAAGGAAAAAATGGAAACAAAGCTTTTGTAAATAAAAAAGGGAAGAATAGTTAAAGAGAAGGTAGTGGAGTTGGGGGGGAAATCAAGTTATATCATGTACAGGTACAAATTTCCTGTGATGAATGTGATCATTATATATAATGACATACAGAAAAAGCCAATTAATAGCAATAATTTATTGAGTTGACTATAGTAATAAAATCAGCAATAATAAAAATGTCAAAGACAAATTGAATATTTACATGCCCTAAGAAAAAATAATGTACCACCCTAACCATAGAAATGAAATCTATGATTATACTAAAATAATCACTAGCACAAACCAAATAGAGTAAGTCTCCAATTTATGAACATTTGAGTTGCAAACTTGCACAGATACTATATGAAACTCAATTTGCAGGACTTATGCATGAAACCACCTTATCCCAGAAAGGAACTCATTTTTAAGTCAGGGGCTCACTGTATTGACCTACATTAAATATCTATGAACGGGAACAACTTTAATTCTGCTAACAATAGAACAGTATTCAAGAGTAAAAGCATATAATTAACTATCTATAGATTCATAAAGCTTAATGGTCATACTAGTAAAATAGTGTAACATGAACTAAAAAATGTAATTTGGAAAATTAAGTTATTTAAGATGAGATGGAGGTTAGAAAAGTGAAATAAAGTATGTGATTAAGGTATAAAAGGTACTTAATCATATTTTGTTACCTTTGATACAAGTAACAAAAGAAAAAGCTAGATAAAAGAGAAAACAGAAAACTAAAGGAAAAAAGAAAAAGAGAAATAAAACATAAAAGAAATGGAAGAGAAAAAAAAATCACATCAAAAAACCAATAAAGGAAGCAAAAGCTCCAAAAGTTTTTACTCTGTACTTACAAAAGATTAGTCTCCTTCCAAAATCTGCAGTATTGGAATCCAACAAGTCTTCCTTTGAACTACAGCTTGGATTCTAATTTCTTCCTCTACTTCTATTGCTCTATTATTCCCCCTAACACCTTTTACATTGTCTTCCCAGGGTGTAAAATTGCTATACTGAGGGTTTGTTTACTGTGTACAATTATTTGATTCATTATAGATTTTGTTTTATAGCCACAAATCTAGTTCATACAGATAAAGGTGGAAAATTAACAGTTACTACAGTTTATCATTTTCTAATCTGTGTTTAGTGTTATTTTGATTGCTGATTGTACTACTTTATCCAAAGTGACATAATTGTTCTAATTATTTGTTCTTCCTGGTATACCAAGATTGAGATTGTCTAAGGGTCATAAACAATACTATAGTCCAGTGTCAAAGAACAAGGGGCTTGGCTAAGTAGACAACAACTTCCTAGCCTCAATAAATTGAAGAGGTAGGATCTTGCAACAGACTCAATACCCAAAAGCAAGCTATACCTAGAACATATCTCTGAGAAGTAGTCATTTCCTAAGGGTTCTAACTACTACAAATAGATCTACTTGCCATAAGAAATTTTCAGGCATCAATCCAGGAATTAAACCTTAAAAAAGAAAGAGAGAAAAGAAAGTGAAAAGACAATTAAACAGGGCGCAACCTCACATTCACCAAGGGCAAGCAGAGGTGCCAATGAAGTGAAACACTTCAAAAGCCACTCACCTGGAATTTCTGAAGTGGTAACAGCAGAAGTAACAAAACAGATGAATGAGGCTCTAGAAAGCATCAGATCAGAAATAATTTCTCAGATAATTACAGAGATGGTTACCATAATGAAAGATGTGCTCAGTGACTCTAGAGCAGATGCAGATAAAAAAAATAATAGAGGAGCTTAGGAAACAATGGAAATCATGAACACTCGACATAGGAAATAAATGTAATCCATAAAATAGATTCAAACACATATCCAGGAGATTAAAAATTTCATTGAAAGTATACACAGCAGAATGAGCCATTATGAGGACAGAATAT
>NW_004955421.1:9159505-9172575 GCF_000276665.1 Chinchilla lanigera | reverse complement strand
GCAAGGCAAGCAATTAAGCAGAGGGGAAACACAAGGTACCAACACTATTTTTCACTAAAGCAAAATAAAACTGGATCAAAGATCTAAGTATTAAAACTAAAACACTAAATCTGCTGGAAGATAGAATGCACCTTGCTGGATGCAGCTTAAGACCATGATCTTAAGTGAAATCAATCAGACACACATGTGTAAATACCACATTGTTTCTATGGAGTGAGAAACCAAATGTGTAAATAAGGACCAAAATCTATGATAGATATTGTGAAGTAGGAAAAAAATGTTGAAATGGGATGGGTGAAAAACATCATTCAACATTAATTTTATAGAATCAGTTATCTAAAACCCAGAGAGTTCGTGGACAGCTAATGCCAGAGGGAGGAAAAGAGAAAATGGAAAAAAGGTTTTTCTCCTCTCCCTCCCCCTTCTGAAGTCCTCTGCTCTGGTGTTAGGGAAAGAAGAAACAAGAAGAGGACAATGGATCCTAATGATGGTAAGCCTATGTTATATCTTTAGAAGGGGATGGCAGGAAAAACTGGGTGTAAAATTGGTAGTGAAAAATGGGATGGAAAAAGATTCTACTACTGACATAAGTATTACTGGAAAAGTTAAAGGGAAACAAATGAAAAGGAGAGGAAAGAAAAGAAAAATTGATAATGAATAAGACATGGAATAAAGCAGTCAAGAAACATATGGATAAAAGTAGTAGGGATATAAAAGGACAAGGGGAAGTTCCCTTGCTCTCTATAAAGTACATGGGGAGAAAAAAATCAAGAGGAAGAGAAGCATACATCCACAGATATACTCATAAAAGGAAAAAGGGAAAATAGTGAAATAAATGACACTATACACTTTGTGATGGGGAAGCCAAGTCGCTGGTACTCACTGCTCCACCATTTGGGGAAAATCTAATAATTTTTTAAAGTAAATATTGAACACTTCCAGGAAGATGGTGGAGTGGTAAGCAGCGATATGTGAGCATCTCCACGACTCAGAATACAAACTCTAGAAAATAACGACTTGGGGAAGAAAAGAATGATGGTGGTGGATCCCTGAGACCCAGAGAGGATCTGAAAGGAAAATTAGACCCTAAAGAGAAAATGAAGAGTCAGACTACAATGTGGAGAAAGAAAAGGGCATCTGCACTTTATCCCTGGCTCCTGGCTCATGGTGAGAGAAAGGAAGATTGAATCTGTACAGACAGTGAAAACTAGCAACATCAGAGGCCTTCAGGGAGAAATACACCAGGGGAATGCAGCAGTGGATGCCATGCACTACAGCATCTGGTGAGTGACTCCATTCCAAACATCTGCAGAGAGAGTACCTGGCCAGATCACATTTTAAGGAGAGGCCAACCCAACATGGTACTAAGAGGAGTTGGAGTTTGGCTTCATCTCAGGGCTCCCAGTGATAAACTCTCACCGTGACTGGGGGGGTATAAACAACCACAGGAGGTACCCATCATAGGGATTATGGTCAGGCTGGCAAGAGACAACAAAATACTACCAGCTAAATGACTTAGGCCCCACCTCCATGACAAGAGTTCAGGTTCAACCAGAATTTATGTAAATTAGAAGTCCAAGAAGAAGCACTCCACCCTAACCCTGTTGCAGGCTTGCTGGGATTATCCAAATGGATCTGGGCTCTAACTGCCTCCATTGTCTATGAGTGAGAGCAAAGTCATGTCTTGAAATGGACACCACTACAAAACTGTAGATCCCACAAAATAACCAGAGTGTTGAAATCTCAGAAAAATAACTTTTTTTTCTTTGCTTTTGGTCTTTTTTCCCTGTAAATTTGGTTGGGGTGTTTTTTTAATTTTTAATCTTGTTTTTGGTTTTGTTTGTTAGTTATTTCTAGATTTTTATTTTATTTTATTTTATTTTATTTTGTTCTGCTCTTGTTTTTGTTTTCAAATAAATAACCTAATATTGAACCTAAAGCTTCCAGAAAACAAAAGAGCAAGGTAAACCCAAAGCTCATACGAGGAAGCAAATTATAAGGATCAGAGGAGAAATTAACAAAATTGAGACTAAAAAAAAAAAAAAAAAATATGAATGAAGCAAAGAGTTAGTTCTTTGAAAGAGTAAATGAAATAGAAAGATATTTGAAATTATCTTACATTGCTACTGTGATAAAAACCGCATGGTATTAGCAGGAAAACAAACCTGAGGATCAACGGAATAGATTAGACGATGCAGAAACACCACCAAACATGCTCAGCCACCTTATCTTTGACAAAAGGGCCAAGCATGTTCACTGCAATAAAGGTAGCCTCCTTAAAAAATAGTACTGTAAAAACTGGCTTTCCACATGCTAAAGACTGAACCTAGACCTATATCTCTCACCATATACTAAAGGAGAAACACTTAATCTCCTAGAATATAGAATAGGTAACTCTAGAAAATGGGCAGGGGATATAGCTCAGAGGCACAGCATCTGCCTGGCAAGTGCAACGTCCTGAGTTTGATTCCAAGCACCAAAAAAAACCTCTAGAAGACACATGTGTAGGCAAGGCTTTATGAACAAAATCTAGATTGCACAGGAAATACTATAAAGAATCAATGATGAGATAACATAAATTTGAAAGCTTCTTCACGTGAAACAAACCACCAATGAAGTGAAGAGACAACCAACAGAATAGGAAAAAAAAGATTTCAAAATCACTGGTCACAAGAGAAATGGAAATTAAAACAATGGTGAGATTCCATCTCAATCCAGAAAGAATGCTATCATCAAGAAATCAACCAATAACAAAATCTGGTATGGTTGCAAAGAAGAGGAAACTCTCATCCATTCTTGGTGGGAGTGTAAATTGGTACAACTACTATGGAAATCATTATGGACATTCTTCAAAAATCTAAAGTTAGAGGTTCCATTTGACCTAGAGGTGTCTTTACTACCTATCTTCCTGGAAGAGTTAACAGCATCATACTGCAGTAATGTATGTACAACTATACTTATAGCATCACAAGTTATGATAACTAAATTTTGGTAACAGCTCATCTGCTCATCAACAGATGAATGGATAAAGAAAATGTAGTATTTATATATGATGGAATATTACTGTGCCATAGAGAAGGCCAACCTTAAGTCATTTTTAGGTAAACGGATGCACCTCGAGACCATAAAGTTAAGTGAAATAAATCAGACACAATATCACATTCTCTCCCTTACATATCACATTGTCTCTCTTGCGTGAGAAACCCAAAGGGTAAATAAATGAGGGGCAAAATGGTGCACATATATTGGGAAGGAGGAAAAACACGTTTAAATGGGAAGTGGAACAAGGAGGGGGGAAAGGAAGGGAAAATGATTATGAATAAAAATAGATAATGGAAGACAAAATGGAAACAAAGCTTTTGTAAGTGGGCAGGGGAAGAAGAGTTGAAAGGAGAGCAGGGAGATGGGGAAAAAAAGAAGTATTAAAACATATTATGTGCAGGTATAAATTCCCTATGATGAATGCGATCATTATGTGTTGCAAATATATACCACTAAAAATAAACTTAATAGGTAAAATAAAATGAGCACACATGACCTGATAATTCCACATCTTATCCTAAGATAATGGCCAGTGATTTGGGCAAAGATTTTGATCCAGCACCCTTTATGATAGTGAGATACTGGAAACAGCCGAAGTGTAAAAAATTATAAGAATGTTTAAAGTATTTTATATCTCTATAACAAAATTCTATGATGCTTTTCAAGTAGTTTGTAAATATCTTTTACTTTCCTGGAAGGAATTTTAGCAAATATTATTATGAGGATATAGAAAGTAGATTGTTTAAATTTTGTCCTTTATACTTTTTATATGACATATATTAGTTTAATGCTTAAAAAAAGTTAAGAGATTTTTTTCTCAGGAACTTGAAGTGTTAGATGACCTTCTATAAAGACCTGCAAAACAAAATTTACATTTACAAATGACATTTTTCAGAACATTGGACTAAAACAAAGATATAATGCCCTCTCCCATTGTCATCACATGGTAGATTTAAGCACCCAAAGCACACATAAAATTCTACAGCAGAAATCACTGGAAAGTAATTAGTAGTGGTTGGTTTATTGAAGACAGAATTTACATAATTAGAAGGGAGATTTGGGGGTTAAGAACTAAAGACAAAGGATAAATGAGAGAATTATAGTCATGAACCAGAAAAGCTTCTTCAAGTACCTCTGTGTAATGTAATATTTCAACAGAGAAGAGAAATCATCAACTTCTGAGATTCTGAGTCTTAACCCATTACTATAAACTGGCTATCCTGATGTCTCTCATTTATCTTCACTGTAGGGCTTAGAGGTAACAAAGAAAATTTTGCTGACCCTTTTTTAGCAAATAATACATCCACTTAGATAAGAAGAGGCCTGGAGTTGGTGTGATAGGTCCAGTACTGAAGTCTGAAGACACAAGTTTCAATCCCAACTTAGTTACTTCTTTAGAACATGACTTAGAAAAGTCACACAGTAAATATGACACAGTTATAGTATTTGTTTATGATGTTAGCTCTGTCCCTGTCATAGAGTTATGAGGCCTAGATGAGATCATATATATGAAAGTGAAGAAATGCTACAAAGAGTACATTTTGTAATAAAATAATTCTTATCCTAACAATAGTTTATTGTTTGGCCTCTAGTAGCAATTGAAGATCAAAAATTGAATCTCTTTATATCAAATTAAGAAATTTCTGCAGAGCAAAAGAAACTGACAAGCAAAGAGAGAGCCTACAGGTTGAAAGAACATCTCTGTTACTTCTCTTGTGATAGAGAATTAATATCTGTAACATATAAGGTACTCAAAAAATCAGCTCCAAAAAAGCCACTCAATAAATGGTCAAACGAAGCAAATATAGACTTCTCAAAAGCAGTACAAATGGCCAACAAGTATTATGAAAAAATGTTCAACAATTTCAGCCATTAGGAAAAGTGCAAATCAAAACTACAATAAGATTCTTTCTAACCCAGTCAGATCAAAACTACACTAAGTTTCCATCTAACCCCAGTCAGAGTAGTTGATATCAACAATACAACAAACAATGAATCTTGGTGAGGTTGCAAGAGAAAAGGAATCATCTTACACTGTTGATGGAAATCTAAACTACTACAACCACTATGGAAATCAGTATAGAGGCTTCTCAAAAAACTAAAAATAGAAATACCATTTGATCCAACAATACCACTCCTTGGTGTATTCTTGAAAGAAGCAAAGACAGAACACTATAATAATATATGAATTCCTATATTTACAGCAACATAATTCACAATAGCTAACCTGTAGAACCAGCCTAGGTGAAACAGAATAGATAGGGAAAGTGAATATATAGAGAAAGTGCTATATAGATAGATATAGATACATAGATTCATAAATAAGAACAAAATCATGTCATTTTCAGGAAAAATGATGGAATTTGAGACTGTCATGTTAAGCAAAATAAGCCAGACTCAGAAAATGAAATACCATTTTTATTGTGTTTTATTTTTGGCTATGTTGTTCTTATTTTATTTTTTATTCTCTTTAAAATAAAAAATAAAACAGGATAAAAAAAGGAAAATTAAATACCAAATTTTCTCTTGTATGAGAATTTTAATAAATAAATTAATAAAATAAAGATGAAAAGAAACTAGAAAGTTAATATTAGAAATATGAAAGGTGACCAGGGGAGGGGGAAGACAGAGGAGGTTAATGGGATTGAAAATAATCAAAATACTTTATATGCAAGTACCAATATATCAAAATAAACCTGCTATTCTGTATTGCTTATATGCATTTATTAAAAAATTAAACTCCTAGTTGAAAGGCCAACTGATACACTGACCTGGCTGCTGAGTGAAACAATGTCTTTATCCATAACTACTCTGTATGCAAGGCTCCTGAAATTGGCTCTAAAATGGCAGATGACCTTCCCAGGTAGACAAGGGCCACTGTTTAACTGAGTTAAAATGTGACTGTGCTGCTAAGCTAGAACTGCCAAAGATTTCTGAAATGTATCAGTTTTATATTGCACTGCTTTATCTGTTCTTTCATTCCTGATGAGAGAAAATGATGTGCCAAGTTCTAAGAATAAAGGACAGAAATTAGAGTCCCTACCTGGGAACCACATGAAGAGTAGAAAGCAAACAATCACAAAATCATACACACAGATGTAAAATGAAAGTTGTGTTGATAATAAAAAGAGAGAGATTCAGGAGTTAAAAGAATATTTAGTTAGGGTGATTTATCTGGACCAAGGGATGTGGGGATATCTCTCCTGAGCTGAGGTCTGAACCATTAATAAATGGGGAAAGACATGAAAGGATCAAGTAAAAGAATCAGTGACATAAAAGATCTATGTGCCATAGTCACTGAAATTCAAGAAAATATAGAGAAGATAGCATGTCTAGAATACACATCATGAAAGAGAATGTGGTATGGGATGAAATTAGGACTATGCTAAAATTTGTTTTCTTCTGTCTGAAAGTAATGAGAGTCACAAAAAATTTCTGAATAGGGAAGTGAAAAGATCATTTCATATCTTGAAAGATAATTCTGACCATAGTGTAACAGTTTGCCAGATCACTGCATATGAGACTTACAGGCATACGTACATACACATAGTTACACATAAGAGTCCTACAGTTGAAAACTTTCAATTACAGTTCTAACTTCAAAAGACTACATTATTTGCTTGACCTTATTTCTGTAAGGCAATATTCATGACCAAAAAACATCATGACACTCTTAATGAATTCTACTTTAATCAATACTACATGAGAGGATTTTTTTAAATGAAATGAAATGTAGCCTCATTTTTATCATCCTTTTCCAATATACATATTAACAGATTTTGATTAGTTAGATACATTAAAACAGGAACAGTTTACAAAAACTGGAAAACTTTGTGAATTCAAGCAACAACATCTATAATAGAATTATTACCCCCAATATTAAGGTATACTAATATGCAGATCAACAAGGTATGTCAAAAATAATTCGATTCTAATAATAGCAAAAGTGCTGGAGACTTAAGGAAAAGGGCAGAGCAGTAAGCAGCAACAAATCAGCCTCTCCAAGATTGAGAATACACACTGGAAAATAATAACTTGGGGAAGGAAAGAAGGAGCAAGTCTGATCCCTGGGACCCAGAAAAAACCTGAAGGGAAAACTGGAGCCTACAGGGAAATTGAAGAGAGACCACAGTACAGAAAAAGGAAGGGTAAGCTTTACTTTCTTCATACCTCTTGGATCATGGTGTGAGAAAGTAAGATCAAAAATACAGAGGCATAGTGAGGGCAGGCAACTCCAGAGCCGTCCAGAAAGACACACACAATGTGTGTGTAGGAGAATGTAGGACAGGATGTAGGAGAGGATGCTCCACAACACCTAGTGAGTGGCTGCAGTCCAAGCAACTGCCTTGTCCGCTGCAGAATGTGATTGATCACATGCAATCTCAGGGAGAGGCCAACTGAGCCTGTGACTCAGCAGAGCCACGAGTTTCACTTCATCTCAGGGCTTGCAATGTTAAACTACCATGCTGACTGGGTAAGGGATAATCATGGGAGCTGTCCATGGTCAGAAAGCTGTGGGTAGGCCAGCAAAAGACACCCAGAGTGTTGTAATCTAAATAACTCAGGACCCAACCCCATGACCAGATGTCAGATTCAGCGTGAACTTCCATGAATTTAAAAGTCCTAGAACTAACAGCGTGCCCTAATCCTACTGGCAGCTTGCGAGGTTTATCCAGCATGGATCTGGGCTCTGAAAATCTCCTTTGTCTACCAGTAAAAGCACAGTCACACTTTGAATTGTACACGACCACAAAACTCTGGACCCCAGAAGATAATTCCAGGTTTGAAATCACAAAAAAACTTTTTTAAAGAGTGAAAAAAAAAATAAAAAAGATGCAGAATTTCAAAACAAGATGATAGGAAATTAATAATGATTATTATATTGCATATTGTTATCTTCAAAGTAGTTGCTCAGGTTATCAGACACAGGCATGCAAAATTGATCTTACAATATAAACACTAACGTTCCTTTCAGAGAAACTTTTTATTTTTTATTTTGCTTTTTGGTTTTTTGTTTGTTTGTTTCTTGGGGTTTGCTTGTTTGATTTTTAGGTTTTACCTTTTAGCTTTTGTGCCTTTGGGTTTTTTTCTTCAATTGCTTATTTTTGTGTCTGTGTGAGAGTGAACATTGTTTGTAGTCTTTCTTTTGTTTTGTCTCTGTTTTTATTTTTTCATTCTTTCCTTCCCTCCTGTCTTCTTTATTACCTCACTGAAGCTTGAGTAATCTGTCCATCAACATTGCTTAGAATCTCTTCTTTTTTAATTTCTCTATTTTTCACTCTTCTTTTTAATTTTCTCCTCTTAGGGTAAAATTGTTCTCTTGAGTGGCTACTTATTGTACATAATCTTCTGGTTTGTCTTAGATCTTGTTGTATAACTAGATCTTATACACATAGTTAAAGATAGCAAATTGTTAGTCATCACAGTTTGTCATTTTCCAGTCTATGTCTGATGTTATTATTATTGCTGGCTGTAATACATTAGTCAAGGGGACATAGTTGCTGTAATCAATTATCTTCCTGTACACCAATACACAGATTTTCTAGGAGACATAAAAAATACTACAGTATGGTACAAAAGAACTGGGTGATAACCCAATCAGGGTGCAACCTCTCATCCCTAATAAACAGAAAAGGTGGAATCCTGTTACAGACTTAAAGGCCAAGAGCCAGTAATGCTAAGAGACATAAAATAGCCATTTCATAAAGAGTTCACAATACTAGTAATAAAGCTACCTACCATAAAAAATTTACAAGCATCAATGCAAATAAACAAAACATGAGAAGATACAAAAAAAAAAAATGCAACCTGACTTCAAGCTCACACAAGACAAATCCAGAGGACATTGAGGTGAAAGAAATCAAATGTCACCCAGCAGAACTTTTTGAAATGGTAACAGCGAAACTTATAAAGCAGATGAATAAGTATCTAGAAAAGAAAACATGGAAATACTTATGCAGATAACTAAAGAAATGATGGCCATAATGAAGGACATGGTAAGTGAATCTAGAGGAGATACAGATAAAAATATAGAGGAACTAGGTAAGGTGATGGAAACCATGAATGTCCAAGATAGGGAAGAACTAGATTCCACAAAACAGATTCAAACCGATATCCAGGAGACTAAAAACCATACTGAAAGTATACACTGCATCCTTAAGGGCCCAATAAAACCAGTAGTTGGTGGATCAAGTGAATTGGTCCTACACTTTGGCACACAGACAAGCAGAACAGCAGTAGGCGGGAGGAGCAGCCATTTTACTCCAAAGGTAATAGGATGAAAACCAGCATAAGAACAGGCCCAACTTGCTCCCCTGCCAAAGCCCTAGAGTGGAATAAGAGATGGGCTATCCAGTCACAGTAGACTGCTGGCAGTTGGGAAGCAGGCTAGGGGAAATTTGCTGAGAAATAGGAGCTGAGACCACCAGAATCCACTCAGGTGTTTGCCAAAAGCTACCCTTAGCCCTAAATACAAAGGACCACAAATACCCTTCTGGTCTGGGACCAGCAAAGCAGCCCCAACACAGCAGCGCAAGCAGGCAAGACCTCTTGTCCTACTGAGAGAGAAGAACATTTCCTCTGCCCAATGATCAGTGGATCGTAGAACCTAGTGGTGTAGAACAGAGGAAACTGTGAAAATCCAGAAGGAAAAAACTGTATACAGGTCTGAGAGCAACCCCTAGCTTTCCTTGAGATCACCAGACAACTAGGATAATGCCATAGAGACAAACACAGTAAGGAGAAGTGGACACCAAAAACATTTCAGCTGAAGACCATTCCTAGCTCTCACATCCAGAGGACAAGATCAGCCTTTCACCCAGCACAAATTCTACTGCAGACTTGTCAGAGTTACACAGCAAATCTCTGCAATCAATTTGAACAGCACCACAGAATTGTGCATATCACAATTTCTTTTTATTTTTCTTTTCTTTTCTTTTTGTTTGTTTGATTGTTTTTCCTTTTTCAAGGTGGTTGGGGCAGAGGTTTTTGTTTGTTGCATTTCTCTGCTTTTTTTATTCTATTTTGTTTTGTTTTTTTGTTTGCTTGTTTGTCTTATTGTTCTGGTTTGTTTGTTCTTGGTTTCTTATTATTGTCTTATTGTTTTGACTAATGAGGTTTCTTATCTGTATTTTTCTTTCATTCTATTTATCTTTCTCTCTTCCTGAACTACCTCTCTTGATTTTGTGATGCTTTCATGTGAATGAACATCATCTCCTCTTTTCTGGTTTGCTTCAATATCTTTTGCTTTCTCTTTCACTCTTTTTTTTTCTGAACTATTCTCCTGCTACTCTGCACTATATTCTCTGAACTATTCTCCAAAAATTGAGTGATCATCTGTAGCCTTACAGCTTTGCTTCTACTAAATTTCTCCTCATTCATCCCTCTCTTTTGTCCCCTATCCATCTTAAATACCACCCAAACAAGGTAAAATCAATTTACCAAGGAGAACCTCATTGCATATAAGCTCTGATATATATTGGGTTTTTATATAGCTGCAGAGCCTACTCCTAAAGTTAAAAGTACCAAATTAACAGTTACTATGGTTTGTCAGTTGCTAAGTTGTGATAGATGATATCGTTATTGCTACTGTACTACTTTAGCTAGAATGTCACACATGTTGGAGTCAGTTTTTCTCCCTTGTATGACAACATTGTGACTGTCTGGGGTAATAACTATTACCATAGTCCAGTACTAAATGACAGGGTGCTGAGCCAAATAAATATCAAATTCTCATCTTAAATAAATTGGGAAGATAAGTTATTGGAATAGACTCACAGACCAAAAGCAACCTACATCTAGAAGACAGCTCTGAGTATAGCCATATCCTGGGGCAGTGTTGATACTATAGATAAACCTACCTACCATAGAATTTATAAGCACCAACACAGAAAATTTTCAAAATTAAACACAAAAATGACAAGAGGCAGAAGCAATATGCAAACCCAGACCTCCAGTTCACACAGCACAAATCCACAACACAATCAGAAGAAATCAGAAGCTACACACTGGATTTTTCTGAAATAATAGCAGCACAAGTGAAAAGAAAATGGCGGTGGCTATAGAAAAAAATAATCTTAGGCTGGGGATATAGCTCAGTGGCACAGCACCTACCTGGCAAGTGTAAGGCCCTTAGTTTCATTCTTGGTACAGAAAAAAAGAAAAGAAAATATAATCTCAGGCAAAAAAAAAGAAATGATGATCAAAATGAAAGACATGCCCAATGATTCTATACTAAACACAGATTTAAAAACAAAGGAGCTTTAGGAAAATGATGAAAACCATAAATGCCCAAAATAGGAAAAAATATAAGCCATGAAACAGATCCAAATAGATGGTCAGGATATTAAAAATTCCACTGAAAGTATACACAATAGATTGAATAAGGGTGAAGACAGAATATCAGATCCACAAGACAAGAGTGTGGTTAGCAAACACAAAAAGAATGATATCTTTAAAATAGTGAAGGACCATGAACAATCAACCTAACAGTTGCAAGATCAAACAATGAAAAGAGTGAAATAACAATGGACTGCCACAAGGTTGAGACTAGCCTGGGCTACATAGCGAGTTCAGAGGCAGCCTGAACTATACATTGAAATGCTGTCTCAAAAGAAAAAGAAAACACAGAAAAATGGATAGATTCCTAGTTACATATAAATTGCCAAAATGTAATCACCAAGATATAAAAATTATAAATAACCAAATATCAGTCAATACTGAAAATTGAAAATGTAATTAGAAATTACCAACAAAGAAAAGCCCAGGTCCTGATTTATTCACCATTGAATTCAACAAGAAATTCAGCCGAGATTTAATACTACTACTAATGAAACTCTTCAGTGAAATTGAAAGTGAAGCAATACTCCCAAAGTCATTCCTGGAGGCAAATATTGCCCTGATACCAAAACCAGAGAAGGGACCAACTAATGAAAAGAACTATAGGCCAATCTCCCTAATAAATATGGGTGCAAAATTCCTCAACAAGATACTGGCAAACACAATGCAGCAAATAATCAAGGAATTAATACACCATGACCAAGGAACATTCATCCCAGCTATGCAGGGATGGTTCAACATATGCAAATCAATAAATGTAGTACACCATGTTAACAGATCCAAAGACAAAAATCATGATCACCTATTAGGTATAGAAAAGGTATTTGACAAAGTCCTACACCCATTCATGATAAAAACTCTACAGAAAGTTGAAATAGAAGGTCTTTATCTAGACCTGATAATCCAAGATCCACCCTCATACTAAAGAGCCAAAAAAGAAAGCTTTCACTCTGAAATCAGGAACAAGACAAAGATGTCCAGTGGCACCACTCTTATTCAATATAGTGCTGGAAACATTATCCAGAACAAGAGAAAGAAATAAAAGGAATAAAGATACAAAAGGAAGAATTTAAAGTATTATTATTTGCAGATGATATGATACTCTACATAGAAGACCCCAAAAATCTCCACCAAAAGCTTGTAGAGTTAATAACGGAATTCAGTAGTGTAGCTGGATACAAAATCAACACTTAAAATCAATATCATTTCTGTACACTAACAACAAGGGCACTGAGAGAGAAATTAGGGAAACTTTCACAATAGGATCAAAAAAAGGAAATACTTGGGAATCAATTTAACAAAGGAAGTAAAAGATCTGTACATTGAAAATTATAATATTCTGAGAAGGGCAATCAAAAGGCTATCAAAAAATGGAAAGATATCCCTTACATGCTCTTAGGTAGGAAGAATAAACATTGTAGAAATTGCTATACTCCCAAAATTGTTATAAAAATTTAATACATTCCCAATCAGAAAAACCATTAACATACCTAACAGAACTAGAGCAAACATTCCTAAAATTCATCTGGAACCAGAAGAGACCTAGAACAGAAAAATCAATCCTAGGCAAGAAAAGCAAGGCAGGGGCTATCAAAATGCCTGACTTGAAATTACACTACAAAGCTACTGTGATGAAAATAGCCTGGCACTGGCAGAAAAACAGACCTGGGGATCAATGGAACAGATTAGAA
>NW_004955421.1:9144420-9145688 GCF_000276665.1 Chinchilla lanigera | reverse complement strand
TCATCTGTGCTCATTTGGTTTTCCTGAGATGGGAATTCACTACTATAAATTTTCCTCTGAGGACTCCTTTCATTGTGCTGCACAGGTTCCTATAAGTTGTATCTATATTTTTATGTGATTGTACATATTGTTTAATTTCTACTTTGATTTTATCTGTGCCTCACTGATTGTTCAGGAAGGTGTTATTTAATTTCCATGTGTTTATGGAGTTTCTGTGATTTCTTTTGTCATTAATTTTCAATTTCATTGCACTATGATTTGATAGCATGCATGGGATAATTGCAATTCTTTTGCATTTACTTAAACATGTGCTATGTGCTAGCATATGGTCTATTTTAGCAAACGTCTCATGTGCAGCTGAGAAGAATGTGTATTCTGATGCTGTTGGATGGAACACTCTGTAAAGGACTACTAAGTCCATTTGTTCACAAGTTTCATTAAATTCTGTTATATCTTTGCTGATTTTTTAGTTAATCTATCTCTTTGTGACAATGGGGTGTTAAAGTCCCCTGTTATGACTGTGTTGTTGCTTATTTCATTTTTTATGTCTGTTAAAATTTGTCTTATATAGTTGGGTGATCCTGTATTTGATGCATAGATATTTATGATTGTTATCTCTTTCTCTTTAAGTTTTCTTCTCACAAGCATGTAGTGACCTTTTTTCTCTCTTTTGATTGTTCTTGGTTTGAAGTTCACATTGTCTGCAGACAGAATAGCAACTCCCTATTTTTTCTAGGTTCTTGTCACATGGAGTATTGTTTTCCATACTTTAATTTTCCATCTATAAATTTCCTTTTTAGCTAAATGTGTTTCTTGTATACAGCATATAGTTGGATTTTGTTTCTAAATCCACTCTGCCAGTCTGCTTCCTTTGGTTGGTGCATTGAGACCATTTACATTGATGGTTATAACTGATATGTACTGGCTTATTGTTGCCATGTTATTTTCCTGCTGTTGTTTCCTCCTTTTTCCCCCTGTTTAATTGCTTGCTCTAGCTGTTGTTGTTCTTGAAGTTGTGGTCTTTTTTATTTCATTCTAGAATATCTTTTTGTAGTCTTTGTAGGATTGGTTTGGTACTCATGAATTTCTTCAGTTGTTCATTATTGTGGAAATATTTTATTTCTCCATTAAATTTGAAGGATAATTTTGCAGATACAGCAATTTGGGTTGGAAGTTGTTTTTAGTACCTGAAATATTTCACTCCAAGCTCTTCTCTTTTTTTTGTCTTTTTTTGAGACTGGGTCTCACTATGCAGTTCAGGCTGACCT
>NW_004955421.1:9140596-9143944 GCF_000276665.1 Chinchilla lanigera | reverse complement strand
TTGAAGCTCTGAAAGTCTATCTTCAGCTTCATTCTGGTGGTTTTGCCAGATTTTGATGGAATTTTTAATTTCCTGGACATCTGTTTGAATCTTTCATGCATTCTAGTTCTTTTCTATATTGCTCACTCAAGGTTTCCACGCCAGCATGCTCCCCTCCGTTGCCAGTGTTCACTCAAGGTGCTCCTCCATTCTTTTTATCAATGTCCTTGGATGTGCTGAGCAATTCTTTCACTACTGTTGTCATTTCTTTTTTTACCTAAGAGATTATTTGTGATCTGTTGTCTTCTATGACCTGATGGAGTTACTTCTTTACTTCAGCTGCTATCATTTCAGAAATTTCAGATGTATGACTTCCAGGCTCTTCTGTGTTCATGTCTCCTGGACTTGTTCTGGGTGTAGTAGAGGTCTGAGATTGCATTTTGCTCCTTTGTTTTGTCATTTTTGAAGATCCAGAGGTTCCCTGAAGCTCAGCTTCACTCCCAGGATGGTGTGGGAGTGGTGGTGCGAGGATCCAAATTTCCCCAGTGCTCAGCGTGGCTCCTGTGCTGGTGTGTGGTGGTGAGGTAGGGTCCCAGATGCTCCCAAAACTTTCTTGCATTCAGTTGGACTCCAGGCCAGTGGGGGAGGGGCAGGGAAGGCTTACTGGAGTTCCTGAAGCTGTCCAGGGTTCAGCCTGGCTTGTACAAGGGCAGGGGGGGTGCAGGTCGTGGTCACCAAGGCTTCAGATGTTGCTCAGGAACCAGCCTGGTTCCCACGCTGGCAATGGAGGGGTAAGGGTGGAGTTCCTGAGGCCTCTGACTCTGTATGGGTTTCAGCTCAGCTCCTACAAGGGTGCAGGTTGCGCTCGGAGTGGCCACTGAGGCCCCAGAACGTGACTGGGGCTCTGCCTGCCTTGCACGCTAGTTGGGGAGGCACGGGAGTGGCTCAGCAGGGTTCCTGAAGATGTCCTGGGTTATCCTACTGCCTGCAGGCACACCTGAGGTGCTAGGAGTGTCCACCGAGGCCCAGAATGTGACTAGGGCTCTGCCTGCCTCACATGCTGGTCAGGGCGGTGCAGGGACAGCTCACGGGGGTTCCTGAAAAGATCCAGGGTTCAGCCTAACCCCACGAGGTCGCTAAGGGTGCAGGGTGTGGCCACCGAGGCCCCAGAAGGTGATCAGGGCTCCATCTGCCTCACAGGCTGGTTGGGGAGGTGCAGGTAAGGCTAACCAGAGTTCCTGAAGATGTCTGGGGTTCAGCCTGGTGCTTTTGGGCATGCTAGAGGTGTGGGGAGTGGCCACCGAGGCCCCAGGAGGTGACAGGGACTCTACCTGCCTCACACAGCCCAGGTGGCAGCTCACCGGGGTTCCTGATGATGTCCAGGGTTCAGCATGGTGCCTACAGGCATGCTCAAAGTGTGGGGAGTGCACATTGTTTTTCTTGTGTATGAAACTCCAATGGTAAACCAGGAGCAAAATGGAGGGTATATATTGGGAAGTAGCAAGAACATGTTCAAATGTGAAAGAGAACAAGGGAGGAGGGAGGGGAAGAAGGGAAAGGAAAAGGGATTTTAAAAACAAAGAATGGAAGGGAAAAGTGGAAAGAAAGTTTCTGTATATGGAGAGGGGGAGAAAAGTTGAGAGGAGAAGAGTATGGGAAAAATAATTAAGACCTACTATGTACAGCTACAAATACTATAAATGTGAACACTGTGTATGTCAAATATGCACTAATGAAAATTTTTAAATGACAAAGAAAAAAAGAGGTTAACTATTAAAAGAAGTGCCAGAGTGCTAAATTTAGGGGATGATGGACCTCTTTGTGAATATAGCTGTAACAATTTCACTTTCACTCAAATTCATTCTGAAATGTTCTCCTAAATGAAATAGCAAAGTGCAGTTAAAGCACTGGGACATTAAATGTACACAACACAGAGATCACCTCACTTGTGCTAATAATTTCACTGACTTCTCATTAACACATTATTTATTGTTGAAATTATTTTAAAATTTTTGAGTCATGTGCACTTCATAGATTTGTTTTATTCTTTTCTTTTGTTTTACATAGGCATATATAGTAATAAACTAAGTACAGATTAAGACAGGCTAAATGGCACACATATTTATTGAGTGCATAAGTGAAAATTATACTAAGAACATTTCTGCTGGCTGGGTGTGGTGGTACATGCCTGTAATCCCAGCACTTGAGAGGTTGAGGCAGGAAAATTGCCATGAGTTCAAGGCCAGCCTGGGCTACATAAGGGAGCTTAAGGCCAGCCTGCACTACATAGTGAGGCAGTGTCTCAAAAAAAAAAGAAAATTTCTGCTGAATAACACAATTACTATTTCTAAGTCCAAAACTACCTGATAGTACACATAAACTTTGTAGTGACAGTAGTCTCACAAATAACATATAAAATCTTGAATTTATAAGTGTTAAAACAAAATAAAACATTTTATATTTATTCTTTAATATTATGTACTGGAGTAGTTCACCATGTAGTAGAGCATAACACTTCTAAAGTAAAAATGAAAATCAGGCTAGTCATGTTAATTGATTATCCTAAGTAAATTATAATTTTGAGATTATAAAATTTTCAAATGTATTATCAGTATGCCAGAAAATTACCTGAATGAATGTCATGCCAAATGAGTGAACAGTTGGTGATATTATTTACCTACTTACTTTGGGTTTTATCTAAATCTAAATGTACTTATAAAAGGGTAATATGCATGGGAGTAACATTTGCTTGGGCAACATCTCAGGAAAAGTCTGATGTGTAAGAGCCCTACCAAGACAAAGTGAAGTAAGCAGCTTAGATTAGAAATACAAAATATCAGCACAAGTTAAAAAGAAAAGTAAGCACCAAAGGGCCTCAGGATTCTGGTTTTTAGCACAATAGCAGTAGAATAAATACACAGCGAGGAGGGAGAAAACGAGGAACAAGGCTTTCAGTTGGAACATAGGAAACACAGAAGCAATGACCCAGAGAGCGAGAGTTGCAAAACCAGAATCCAGGTTCAAAGAATCAGTAAGAGTCAGAGACCGAACCATGAGGATACAGAGGAGGAAGCAGAGTGGTGATGAATCTGCCTCAGTTGAGAGCTCCTGGCTCAGTGCAGGACGCAAAGGTATATCTTGGTAGTCTCTGACAGGCACGTATTTCTTATAACCAAAGGATCCAACCTACTAAGGAAATCTAACCTAGAGACAGGAAAAGTCAGGTAAAAGTCACCAGAAATAAGAGGATTAACTAGAAAATGTTCATTTGGATGAGAATCACCCTGGGTTAAAAGTATAACTCTATTACCAATAGGCCTAATAATTCTTGCTTCTTTTTTTTTTTTTTTTTTTTTTTGGTTTTTCTCC
>NW_004955421.1:9080071-9140496 GCF_000276665.1 Chinchilla lanigera | reverse complement strand
TTTTTTTGGTTTTTCTCCGGTACCAGGAACCGAACTCACGACCTTGCGCTTGCCAGGCAGGCGCTTTGCCGCTGAGCTAAATCCCCAGCCCCTAATTCTTGCTTCTTAAACCTATTAAGAAGATTAAATAGAATACTATCTGTGTAAGAACATGGATCCTAGCAAAATATATATCCATTTCTGTGCCTTTGCCTTTACACCTGTTAGCACTGATTTCCTCTAGCCAACAGGGTAATGTTGTTGATTTGTGTTCTTTGTGCAAAGCCATGCTGACCTTTTCTACATGTACCTGTCATTTCCTCCCTTAATTTTATGTCGTGATTTCTTCCTCCACACATTATAATTAAACAATATTCTTAGTCTTAGGAATAAATAGATATTGCTTTGAATAACCTGTTCACTATCAGAATAGTGCAGTTATCTAAACTGGGCCATTTGGGAGCAGTAGTTTTCAGAGAGACATTAAAAATAAGGAAATTTTTTTAAAGGTTCATTATAAAGTATTTATTTGATTGCAACGTGTATTTTTAGTAGTGAACATATCCCTCTTTCCACAGCTATCACTTTGAAACTTCAAACCCTAAAAGCAGTTCTGAAAGCTCTATCACCTAATCAAATTTTGCCCTGAACCTATTCAGTCAAAATGCAATCAAAGCAAATGCAAAACTACAAGGTATTCTACTAACACAATCCCTGTATTTTCATTGTAATTATGGATTAATTCAGTCTGTCATTCAGTTTGACAAATAGCTATTAAATTCCTGCCACATACACTGTATTATGGTAAGTAACAAATAGTAATTTTGTCCCTCAAATTAAAAGATGAAATACTAAAGCAAAGACAGAATCTAAGGGAAGAAAATTGAAAATACAGCAAGGCAAAGAATCAAAACATTTTAAATTACCTCAATTAACTTAAATGACACTGTCTCTCACATCCATACTCTATTTCAAATCCTTAGCCCCTATAAGACTTAAATTCTGATAACTAATTTACTGAAATCTTGATTTTGCTCTCCTAGCAGAATTTTATCTATCTTTCTGAAGGCTTACATTGTTGATATGTATTAGTAGCTCTCATTTTCTGACACATTGCTGAAAACAATTTGTATTATTTCGGCTGAGGCCACCTGCCTTTGTTTCTGTCTGATAAACAGAATATTTAAAATGCCATTAAATACAATTAAAATAACATTAACATATTTTTCCATATCCACAATCTTTTGTTATTTTGCCTAGTGATGTGATAAGATTTTCATATTTAAGGCCAAGATGTTTAAGAGCTGGCCTGGGTATATGACTGTGTGATTAGGGATTCATTAGAAACTAAGAATCATCCAACATTCTCTTTAAATGCCATTTGCACATGATCTTTTGTTTTTTCTGTTTTCTGATGTCTTTAATTGAAGACATTTATTTCATAAACTACCAAGAAAAGTAGTTACCAGTTTAAAAACAGTGTCCCCAAATCTTGACATTTCCATCCTCCCTAATGACATAAGCATTAGGGAAAATACAGTACTAACCTGAAGAAGTATAGCACTAACTCTATAGGTCATGCATCAGGTTCCTTTAATCACATATTTTCTTGACATATAATCTTTTTTTGTTAAGTTCTGTCTATTTTTTCAGGGCTGATGGGTCTCCAACACTATGCAGTTTTAAGCATTTATCACGTGCAGTTGATTTCAATGCATACAATGGTATGACTTCATGACTTTAGGATCAATTTTTACCCTGCTCCTTAAATGAATTATATGCAAATAATAACACAATATAGCAATAAATGGCAAAGCAAGCAAATATGTTATACTGCCATTGCCCAAATGGTGAAATAGTGAGTCAGCAGCAAAAGTGGGACCAGAGTTAAGGTCAATTCCTTAATTTACTGTGCAATTTTAATACATGAAAAATACCATACTAGTGCTTAGGGACATGTGTTGTACAGTTTCCATATTTGTCCCATTCTACTCTGGATTAGTTATGTCCTTGACATTTCTAGAATGGCAAAAATCATTAAATCAAATCCTTATGCTAAACTAAAACCAACAGACCCCAAAATACCAATAAAGATTTCTATGTAAAGCTATTAAATTCAAGAGTAGGTTCTGAAATTAGAATTCAGGATTTTTTAAGTGTCAGTGTTCAAAAATCACAACATTAATCATGCAGGCAATCTGATTGTAATCAACTGAGAATATTAGTACTACTAAGAAGGAGGAGTGGGAAGAGTAAGAAGTCAAACTAGAGTGTTAGATGGTAGCTGGGAGCAGGGGACTGGCTAAGATCTCTTGGAAACTAAGCAAAATGTGAGTGGAGCAAATAGCTAACATCCCGAACAAGAGAGAGAAGTAAGTTTCAACACAGACAAGGGGAGTCAGTCAAAAACCAAGGAACAGTAGAACAGTGGTCCCCTAGCCATGGAAGAGTACTGAGCAGAAAAATGTAATTACCTGAAGCCAGATATGGTGGCGCACGCCCGTAATCTCAGCAGTAGGGTGTTTAAGGCAGGAGAATCATGGCACGATCGAGGCCAGCCTGGGCTACAAAGTGAGTTCAAGGCCAGCCTGAACTGCATAGTGAAACCCTGTCTCAAAAAGACTAAAAAAAAAAAAAATGTAATTATCTGGACATGTCCATATAAAACCTGTTAATCCAGAAACTGAGACGCTGAATGCTTGGATTCAATTAGTTCCAGGCTAGAATTAAAAACCAGCATATCTGACCTTGGGGTACTTGATCTCTCTGAGTCTTGATTCCTCCATATAATATTTTTTAAAACACTTTTGAAAACATTGCAACGTTTCAAAAGAAATTAGTTCATTAGAAAATAGGTTGTGAAGTGCAAATTGTCAGAGAAATGTTAAATTGTGGTGATGTCATTATCATGTTTTTGATAGTGCTATTATTACTTGAATGAAACAACACTTTAAATGCTGACATATTTTCATTGGGTCAGTCTTGTTGCCCTGTCATCTTGTAGGCATAGAGGTTGAAGCGTCCACTGGTGGAAGGCACACTGACCTGAAAACAAAGAAGTCGCTGTTCAACCCTGACTTTCAAAATAGATTTTTATGTCATAAAATGCATAAGTTACAAAGTAAGAATATAAACCTATGTAGGTTGAAATGGGGTTTTCTGGATTCTAGAAGCTTCACTTTATACTAAAAATCAGATCCTAATTCAAACATAGAGCTTTTTTTCTTCCTGTAAGCAGTAAAATAGAAAAGATATAGTACACAATACAAGAGCAACTTGCATAAAAAAGGAAGGTCCTCAAAACTATTGCTAGGCTGGATACAGAGCCACAGGAAAAAATAAAGAAAGAAAAAAGAGTTAGATGTGAGTGAAGGCTTCTGCCATATCCTCTCACTCATCCTCATACACCTCAGGTTTTATTCATGGAATTGGAGAATAGGCATTGGGAAGCATCCCCCCACACCTCCACTATGCTTTGAGGACATAATAGTACAAGGATACTTTTTTCCTCTTCCAATTGTTTCCAGAATGATGCAATCTTTTTGAGTATACATCACCAACATGGGTAGCTTTAGTAAAGAAAGAGGACAGTTATAGACAGAAGGAAAGAAGTAGAGGCAAAGAAAAGGTCTGTGAGAATAACACATTTCTAGAACCCACACATAGTGTGGAGGAAAATCAGATATTCCCACTGCTCCACCAACCCTCCATGTTGGCTGAGAGGATCACTGGATAATCAAAGAGACACAGAAACCACCAGTGGCTATGGTAACTCAGAGGCATGAGTTTTCATCCCCTTCTCCTTCCTTTCTCACTGCATGGCATCTGCTCATGCACATGAAGCCACTTGACCCACATACCACAGGAAGTGCCCAGGAGATGGCTTCCTGATAGACTGGTATATAAAATTAACAGGAAATAGGGGGCTGGGGATTTAGCTCAGCGGCAAAAGTGCCTGCCTGGCATGCGCAAGGTCGTGAGTTCAGTTCCCGGTACCGGAGAAAAACAAAAAAAAAAAAAACAAAAAAAAATTAACAGGAAATATAAGATCTGCCTTCTCTAGCACAGTGAGTACCATTTGACTTTGGGCAAACCCCATATCAAAGGAATTTTAATCCACTATGAACTATGCATTCCACTGATCTCCAAGCATATATTAAATATATTTTTCCATCCTACTTTTCTCATTGTTTTCATCATTAAAGTAAATTTTAAAATAGGCAGTGATGAAAAAATTAAGTTTGTGAGAATTATATTAATTCGCAAAATTACATAACAACATAGAGACTAAAATGTTTGAAATTGAAAGAGTAAATAAGATCCAAAAGGTACAATAGATATTGTGAATGGGAAAGAAACTGCTCAAAAAGGAAGAATAACTGGGATGGGGGAAAGGAGAAAAGAAGGAAGGAAAAATGTATAGACAAACACAAGATAGCTAAGATAACTGTACTACTAATTTCTGTTAGTTCATTGAAAGGAACAAATAAAAGAAAAAATAGTTAGTGCTTATATTGTTTGGTCAATTTTGCATGGCTGTATCTGGTAATCTGAGCAACTACTTTGAAGATAACAATATGCAAAATAATAAATATTGTTAATTTCCTATCATCATTTTGAAATTCTCTATCGTTTTTATTTTCTCTTAAAATAAATTGATTAATTAAACAATTAAAATATATCTTTTCTTTGGTCTACATAAACGTTGTCTCTAGATCAACTAAGTTCTTTAAAATGTCAAGAAAAAGTAGCAAAGAATAATTCTGCAGTAGATGTTGGATTTCTCTCTGAATGCACACTCACATACATTCACGCATACACATATATACACAGGTGCACACACCATGGGCTGTTCAAAAACATTTGCCCAATCTGCCCACATTATTCTAAAATGTGAAATTAAAGTAATCCCAAATAGATTCACCCTTTGAGACTTCTGAACTTTTAAATATTGAAAAATACCCTACGTGGCAGGAATAGGGAATGAAGGCAGCCTTCCTTTAGGCCTCTCTTACAGGTACAGTGAAGGAAAGGGCTCAGGAGGCAATTTCCATCTAACCACTTTCTTCTCAATTTACTATATGTACCCAGTCAATTCCTTCACTGAAGGGGGAAAATCCATTCTTGCAGCAGATAGGGGGAAACAGCAGCAAAGCAAAGAACTCCACTTCCAAAAAGAAAGACAACAAACTGACTAGGTAAATATACACCAATCTATAATCTGCAACTAAACCTCTTTTTTATATTTAAACACAATATACACCCTAAAATAAACATATTCTTGATATATTATCTAAAATGACACTAACTCAATGCTCTTCTGAAATCAGCACTGGGGAACATCTAACTTTCAGTGCAATTCTGTATTATGTGCTTTTAACACAAGAGGTTTTAGTTTTTAAAACTTCAAGCTAACTTTTATATATTCAACAAGTTGGAATGTAACAGAAGAAAAAAGACATTGTGGAAAGCTTTCTGAGTTAAAACACAGGCTCAGCTTGTGTTAACTAATTCTTGTTTCACTTTCCATTGCTTCTGTTCCTTTCACAAAACAGACCAGCAGTTGAGGACGAACCTTGCTTATTGCTTGTAAAGTTTCTTTCCATTATTCCTGTATATCTGTAGTCATTGTAATTGTAATTTAAGTTAATATCACCTCTTCACCTACATATTATATAAGACAAAAGGACAGATTATAGATAAATCTCCAATTATATAAGATGATATGATCATCTAACACAGTATAAAATTTCAAATGTAACTTATTTACATGTTTCTGACTTTTAAACTAATATTTGGGTTAGATACAGGCTATTTGGGTTTAGGATTGTGGTTTGTTTTTATATTTATTTATTTTTACTTAATTTTGTATTTTTATTTATTTAATAAATCTTTATTTATTTTTTCTATCAATAAATCTCAGCACTGTACTTTTTGTATCTTTTGGGCTATAAATAGCTCTGAACAATCTAGGAAGGAAATTACATGTCTCAAAATACCATGCCATGGATAATTCTCCATTTAACTTTCTTTTCAGTAATGGTAGCAAGAAGTCTAACCACAAAAAGATGTTTGGAAATAGGTTATTTCTATTAATTTTCTTCAGATTATAAAAGCATCACACTAAAGACACCTGTAAAATATGTCTTCAAAATGAAGGCCATTAAAACAGCCCATAATTTGCTACTTAGAAACCTCTACTATTTTAACTGGTTTTTATAAACATATGGAAGTCAATAATATTAAAATCCTCAATCAACTAGATACTTAGAGAAAAAGATATAGCTGGAAATTTTTCTCAAATATATGTATTGATTTTGAAAATGAAAGAGAAAAAACATGGATATCTAGTTGTCTAGCACAATAATCAATAAGTAAATATAATTAATGGCTCAGCAACTTGTAGTACTTATGGATTGTCGTGACAAAAATAAACTTTTATAGTAGGGCTGAAGTCATGGAAGATATACAATAGGCCTTAAAAATTCACTCTCACAGAGACCAACCAAGTAATATAAATAAACAGATATGAATATCCTGTCTATGAAAGACAGGTGCTCCTCAACTTTGGCTAACTGCTCCATGGGGGGGGCAGCCCCCATATAATTATACTTTCCCAATTTTTGTTCCTGTTCCTTTAAGATAAGCCAGAAATATGTATGTTTATGTGAAATACCTCAATTTTTAAAATGTTAGATTAAACAGAGATGTTTAAAACATTAAGCCAACCTACATGACTATAAACCCAATTTGACCTGTTGGGTACCAGTCTGGAGCTCTGATCTTCACAGACTGAGATGAATCTGGATCAGATGTATGATCATAGTCTTGATTTGTACAACAGTTCTGGACAGAAAGGAAGCTTCTACAAGGAGAAATTAAAATTGATACTTAGTTCACTAAGCAGTAGGCAGATTAGTGCCATACTTTACCACCTACAAAGACATATGTGTCCTACTCCTCAGAATCTATGAGTATATTATCTTACATGCCAAAAGGAATAATTAACTTATGTTAAAGACTTTTAGGCAGGGAGGCTATCTGGAATCATCCTGATGACTCCTAATTTCACTACATGAGTCCCTAAAAATAGAAGAGGAAGATAAAGGGATAGATTAAGGAACTAGGTCTGGAGGACTTGACCCACCATACTAGCCTTGAATATTCGAGCAGGGAGACATATGCCAAAGAACACACTGGCCTCTAGAAGCTGGAAAAAGTAACAGTAACAGTAAAAGTCTGAAGGAGGAACACAGATCAACTGATTTTAACCCAGTGGGATTCGTCTTGTACTTCTGGCCTACAGAAGTGTCATTAAAAATGTGCACTGTTAAAACACTAAAATTTTGATAGGTTCTTGATAAATTCTGGTAAGTTGTTATGGTAATAATAACAAATTAATGCACCATCCCTAGTGTGACATTTTACATATTGGGACACAAAGGTCTACAGAGTATAATGACAAAGCTAGAAAGAAAGTACTTTTGCCAGTCCAGTGATCTTCCAACTGTACCAGTCTTCTTTGATTGCCTTTGTGTCTGCCTTTATGTAATTTTCTCATAAGGACAGAGAGCGACATTCTTTTTAACTAGGACTTACTTGAATCATAATGTTTGGTTTTAGATTCAGAACTAGATAGAAGGACAAGTAAGTGAAAGGAAGGAGATGTACTCAGTTTAAAAACACAAAGCTGCTCCTCTGCATAAAATCATCCTACCTTTTTGTTGTTCTTTAAACGCTAGTCTTTGATCCTTTACTGTCTAACTAGTTTGGAATTTGCAGAAATTAAAACAGCTTGGGTATGGGTTGCATGCCCTGCTGTCTCTGGAGGGTTTGTAAGGATCTGTTATCCCATGGATTATGCACATTTTCTGTTGGCTTAGGTGTCAGCCATCTGCAGTATAACTGGAGCTGTGATATGCCTGCCGAGATCATGATTACAATCACAGCTCGATGGCAAGAGCAGTGCCAGAGTCAGCGGCGTGAAGGACATCAGAGCTCAATCTTGCTTGGAAAAATCTGTCCATGTCACTCCAGCTTCCTTTTCTAGTGTGCAGTAGCAGACCCACACAAGCGCCACATGCAGACTTTTCCCAAAGAGCTCACAACCAGTGCCTGGGCTTCAGGCCTCTGAGCAAGTACTGATGCAGAGAGACAGCTGGCAGGGACAGAAGACATCCATGCTTTTTGGTTCTAAAAGTTCATAAAATACCCCATTCCATTTCCATGAACAGCCTACAGGTACCCTTTCAGACTGGCTCTGGCGTACATTTTAGCAGGGTTGCATCAGCAAAAACATTTTGGGATGAAAAGAAAGGGGGAAAAAAACATGTAACATGGTCTGCCCCTCTTCTCAAAATGGCCAAAGCTGACCACATCGTCATTCTTTTCTGTGCACACAGAATATCTATACACAAAAGTACATCTGTGCTCATGTCTCATCCCAGACAAACAGCTGAAAGGTAGTATAGCCACCCTCCATTCACAAAAACCAACCTGGAAGACACCAGGAGTGCCATTTCCTTTGGCCAGGCAGGGGCAGGCACGCTGCTCATGTACCACAGTGTTGAAGGTGTGCTGAGCCTAACAGGACAAAGCAGTCCTAGCCATGCTGCAGTGTTCACTGTATATTCCATCGCCAACATTATGGCTACTCAGAACTGCCTCACTTCTCAGTGATTGCCTCCTTCCTCTGAGTTCAAGCACTAAGACCCCAAGTATTTTTTAATATGCATTAGTTAGTGACAAAAACACAATTCAAAGTGAGCAAAGCAAAAAAAAAAGAAATTGCTAGCAAATAAAACTAAAACTTTTAGCATGGTTGTGCTCAAGGCCATCCCAAGAGTTATGTCTCTCCAGCTCTGGGTTTGGCTTTCACACGAGGGGGCTCCTGCATTCTTACTCAAGAAGTACAAGATAGCTACCACCAGCTTTACGCTTAAGTTCTATTTTCCCAGCAGACTAAACTGAAAGTACAGTTCTTTTTCAAAAGCTACAACTAAAGTCACAAAATCAGGTCTCTGGCTCCAAATGGCCACCCATAAACCAATCACCCCTGACCAGGTAATACAGTGTCATGCAGAGTAGTTGGTTTCTCCACAGAAAATCAAAGTGCTATGTAAGAGGGAAAAAGGAATGAATGCCTGGCTGACAAAAATAACCAAAGTCCAACTGCGCCTTAATCCAGGGCCAGAACAGTGGCAACAGCGATTCAAGAGGAGAGGGTTCATGATTTATTTTCCCTTCTGTAACGCTGCTATGTTATTATATTTTCTTTATTTTTCAAATGGAGCAAAGGGCAAGAAGTAAAGGGAAAGAAAAAGCAAAACTAAGTTTTAAATAAATGTAGATAGATATGATAGTGTAAATGTCAAGAATTTTCTTCAGAATATGAGAATCTCCCCGTAGTAATAGATGTTCTGTTTTTTAATGCCTCCCTGTGAGTATAACCTTGTTTGATCAGCTTTAAAAGTCACTCCTTCCAAAGACGACTAAATAAGACAAATGACCTGAACTGCCTTTCCAAATGATTTCTGCTTTACTAAAGCGCACTGCTTTGAAACCAAGAACATGATTCCAAAATAATTCAAAGGAAAGATATGTGACATTTTTTAAAAGCAAAAAAATTTTTCAACTAGTTCTACATGCTATGATGAGGTCTAGTAAAGTTCCGTAGCCTAGATCAAGACCATCTTGATCCAATCCCAATCCGTTTCCTACTAAAACCACCCACAACAATATGCAAAGCACTCTTAGGGACCCCTGTCACCTTCCACCTGCTTCACTGATTGGGAAAGGCCCCGTGCCTATATAATTCTTCTCATCTTTAAGGGCCTAACTTAAAAATCCACATTTTCTAGGAAGCATTCCCTGAACTTCTCATTAAGCTCTCTGAACTCTCAAAGCTTATTATGAATTCTCTCTGGCCCTCATTTCATCCTGCTTTATATTATAGTTATGTGTGTTAAGTGGACAAAGTTGTATTATTTGTTACACATTGTAACTTCCAACCCAGCTTAAAAGGGCAGATGAATTAGTATTATCTCATCTTATTTTATTTACCACATCATTAAGAGAAGGCCCCACAACGAAAGCTAAAATTGTCCCTCCAAAACCTACAGACAGGAAAATAACCATTTGTATTATGCACATAAATTTTGCCTGAGAAGTCTATCATTTTATGTCCTCCTTCTAGTGACAAAAAGAGGGAAATGGTTACAACCCACACTAACTAAGAAAAGGACCTAAGAATGAAACTAAGCCTCCTCATTATAATCTGACTTCAGGATTCACCTGAAGTAGGGAGTAAAGTTAAAAATAAAGCTCTCGCCCAAAAGGCCAGCCAGGATACAACCCAGTTAGGCTGAGCCAGCATCTTTCCAGAGACACTTCCCAGCTGATTAAATACGACCAGGCCTCTGGGCCGGACCCTAGATCTAATTAGGCAGTCAGGAAGGAAAAGTGAGACTCTAAATGAAGGTGCCAGAAGTCACAGCACTGATATTACACCTCTTCAAAGTGCAGAAGTTCTTTCTTACCATCCAGCATCACAGCACTGACAAACGTGGGAAAGGGAGGGGGGTTGAAATAATAAAAATTTTGTGACATGTGGGAAGTTTCTGTGGTTCTTGGCACCAGAACCCTTTCAATTAAGGAAAACAGCAAGAAAAAGCACACATTTTATTTTTTCATAGCTATGACTTGAAAACATCTAACTCAATTGCCCTCTGGCTACTTTTAAAGGGTTTTTCTTCTGAGAAAAATATCCCATTTAGGCTTTCTATCAAGTTTGATTAACTGGGTGATAAAAGAATACTTTTACAAAGTAGCCATCAGAAAGCGGGCTCGTTGTAAATGGTGAAGACATGTCAGAGGAGCGCCCAAACATTCCGGGACTATAAAAGTTATGAGCAACTGATTTCACACATCATTACAGCAGCAGTTTCTAGCAAGTCTGACCCCAACTCTCATCAATTAATATGCAGGACACAAACGTGTCCTGTGCATCTGTCAGGAGCATAGAGAGCCATTGTTATGAGAATATTTTTGCTACTACTTAATTTCTGCTTATGTTTTCTCAAAATCTCATTGTTTATTTTCTTAAAAGATAAGATAACAAAACCTGTCAGTTTAAAGATCATACACTTGTAATCCACTCCCCCCCCCAAATTCCTGTAGGTATTTACACCAACAATTTAAAGTATGGCTTGTCAAATTTTGGCAGTAAAACCATGATTTCTCATATACAAATGACACTCAATAGCTTTATAAAGTATTTTTTCACATGATACTACTTAAATTCCCAGAATGTTTCTATTTGTTCCAAGCTTACCTAAGTACTGCCCAAATTACAGTGTTTCAAGATAATATTTTAAACACTCTCAATTTATTTTAAGTAGTAAAATAGAATTTCTTTCTTTAAATTATGAAAGAATTACTGGGCAACATTTCAGAAGTTTACTGGCTAAACTCTTATTGCCACACATATGTATCAAAGGCCTACAATGTATTGTTGGAACCATCATGTTCCAAATTTTCAAGCTTTAATTACAGAAATACAGTTTTAATCTAGACTCAGCCTTGAATGATAATTAAAGGATGCTTAGTAGGTACATATAAATACCAAGTAATCTTAACAAAAGTGCTATGTTTCAAATTACTTGGTGTATGCAGAAGCTGGGGCAGGAATAACAGGGCAGAGAAGACTTTAAAAAGATCAGAAATAAAGGAAAGACAACTGGAATGGGTGAAATAGTTATCCTGACAATCAAAAATTTACACTTTCCTAAACAAAACAGTCATGCCCTTGTGTGCAACAATTTTGGAAGCCATGAAAAAACTAACAAAGGCATCCCAACAGACCCTTCCATTTAGCCAGTTACTGTCTCAAACTCCTCCAGAAAGGCGTTGGTTTAGAACTGCTAAATCAATCAGTGGTCTATTTCAGTATCATGAGCATGATCCAGTAACTCCCCAAAGCCCCACTTATGAGCACATGAGCTTTGAGGGTTATCTAGCTGTAAATCAGAACAGTCATCTACCCCTAGTTCAGGGGAACAAGGGAATAACTTGCAGTCAGAGGTGGACCATCAGGAAAGTTAAACAATGTTACACTGATGTTACATCAACGACTGTGGGTTTCTTCAAAAAGAGCCTCAGTTCTGAGGAAATTAATTGCTGAAACATGACTGCTTGTAATAAAGTGCCCCCTGGTGAGAATCAGGAAGAAAAGAGGAAGGGAAACAAAGAAAAACTATATATCTCCCTCTCATTTTCTTCCCTTCCCTTCTCTGTTGAAATTTGTCTCTCTGTTCACACACACACACACACACACACACACACACACACACACACACACCTCATTCAAAGCATACTGAAAAAGAAACAAAATCTGAAACTACTGAATAAACAAAGCATTTAAAATTACACCTTCTAACTCTGCAGAATTCTGCCTCAATAAGGATCTATATTTGCAATTTTGATTTTTGGAAAGAAGATAAGGAAAAAATAGATGGCACAGAACTTCATCTCACGTATCAACAAAGAACACCAGAGTAAGGGAAGCTCCCTAAATATAGCACGTATTAAAAATAAACAGGTCTGGAGTAAAAAACAGACAGTTGGATAATTTTATACGATATCAATAAAAATGAAGAGAATAGTTAGCTGCTTTTCACTTTGTTAATAACTTCCCTATAGGGTTTTATATTCTTAAACAACAGCACTTCACCCAGGAGGAAGAATTTGGAGACCATGAAGTGAAACCAAATTATGGAAAATGGAAAATGGTCAACTAACTGTGACTAATCTATGCAAAATGCCAAGTTAACAGAGAAAATATTTTAAAATCTGAATAGTTAAGCATATCAGAAACATTGATAACAGCAGTGTTTAAAATGACTGGAAATGCAGAGGTGGGAGGACAGCCCTATTCTAATATGCCACCCTCATAGTCACTGCAAGTATCATAGTCAGACTGACAGTACACATACCCATCAGTAATCACATTCCATGAGGATCTGAGCAGTGCTTTTCTTTATAAATAAAAGTTTTTAACTCTCTGAAAAACTAGAAATAATGAAAGTCCTAAAGTAGAAGAGGAGAAGTACAGTAAATCCTTGGTTTGTGAGTAACTTATTTTGCCAGTTCCATTCCACAAGATGAACAAACATTTCTAATCAATTTTAACTTAATAAAAGACTCATGTCTTGCAATATGAGTAGTATCTGATGCCAAACACCACGTGCTCACAACTGAGACAATGCTCCTCTCTCTCCCTCCCTCCCTCTCTCTCTCTCTCATTCTCTGCAAGAATGTGGGTGATCATCACCCAAGAGCAAGAGGTTATGGAGGTCTCATCTGCAGAGGAGGAGAAGAAAAGGAAGAGGAATCCCTCACTGCAAATGAGATTAGGAAGATATGTAAAATGTGGGAAGCAGTGCAAAATTTTTTTTAAAAGCACCACTCAGACAAGGTTGTAGCAATGCAAGCAATGGATCTGTTTAACAACCATGCAGTGTCACATTTCCATGAAATCCTCAAAAGGAAGCAAAAGCAAGTGTCATCAGAAGAGTTCCTTGTTCAAGTTGCACAGAAAGAGAAAGATTCTACTAAGCCAACAGATAGCAGTAATTCCATTAGTGACAGTGAAAGTCCTTCTACACAATAACCTTCCTCTCTTGTCTCCCTCACATCAGCCGCAAAGGTTTTCAAAGGTTAATTTGTTTTTCTTTATATTTTGTATTTTTTATTATTTGTAATACAGTATTGCAATCATTTTATATGACTACTTTGGGGTTGTGGAATGAATCACCTGAGTTTCCACTGTTTCTTATGGGGAAATTCACTTTGACAGACAAGTGCTTTGGATTATAAGCATATTTCCAGAACAAACTGGGCTCACAAACCAAGGTTTTACTATACTGAAAAAATTTTCAGTCAAATTTTAGTCCTAGTTCTCATTGATGCCTTTGAACAAACTACTTGAAGTCTTCTGTGCCATATATTTCTATTCACAAAATAAGGAGGTCAAGCTAGACAAACTCTATTGTCTAACGTTCTGTGGACTCATCAACCTATGTATAATTTTTAAAAATCAACTTTAAGGGGCTGGATATATATAGCTGTATAGCAGAGTGAATACTTAGCATGGTGAGGCCCTGAGTTCAATCCCAGCAACACAAAAAAGTAAGTTAAAATTATAAATAAATGCACTTCATTGAAGTGCTTCTATACCATCAATTTAAACATTAATTGAAAATTAAAACCAAAGCCTGTGCTCATAAGTGTCTGTAAAATGGAGCTTCTCATATTCTGCTTTTCTTAAATAAAGATTATTTCTATATATTCCACTGGCCTCTAGTTCACACAGAACCAACAAAAATATTTTGTTCTTAATCTTTTTATACCCGGTGTTCCACGTTTAGAATGGCACATCACAAAGGAACATAATAATTTTTTTTTCAAACTTTTGTTCCTTGAATTTATCTAGGTAACTTATATGAACTTCATGCAAAACTTTGGGGGGAAAAAAATACAACCTTCAGCACAAAGGGGTTAAGAACAAAAGGCTGGAAATGTCTGTGATAATTAAATTCTTTATTCTTGTCACACAGCGGCCAGTTTAGCACTTCACTGCCCTCTCTTGGTAGGTAGTGAAACAACAGAAGCTGATAGCCTTGCAGGGGTTGGAATTTAACTTCAGGATTCAATAAAAGCTATTCTTGCGAACCAGGCATCTACTTAATAAAGCAAGTGTAAATGTAATCTGTAATATTTAAGAGATAATAATTTTTGCTCTTAATTTTGGTTTTCTCAGCAGTGAACAGTAACCTGCAGGAGGCTTATTAGGAACAGTAACCTGCAGAAGGAAGTGCTCTGGTGATCAACACTTCTTAATGAAAGACAAGAATACAGGGGCGTGGCTGTACTAGGTTCCAGTAAGGGCCTTAGCCAACTCCCAGGAGAGTTTTGAAGCCGATTGCTCCTTTGGTATTGTTCTGAGATTGGGTAAGAAGACTGATAAAATAGCCTCCTATGAACCGGTCATCGGATTCAGAGTCCCCACTCAGGAAAGGGTCACGACTCTGAGCAAAGCGACTTCCTACAAGGGCACTTTTGGAAAGGGCTTGACAGAGGAGAACAATCACCTAGTGTCCCTCCCAGAGGTGGAAGACTAAACTCTTTGGTCCTGAAGGAAAATCTGGGAGATTTTAAATATCACTGTGTTTGCTGCATAATTACTCAACATTGTTAAGAACTCTTTTTCTTACTAAACACTATAGCAAATTCCATGTAACTAATCTTATAATTATAAAAATCAAAGGTCATAAATATAGGAAACAGTGCAGCTACTTTGTAAAACAATTTCACAATTTCTTTTGTAATTAAATTTACCATATGATCCAAACACTCCACTCCTCAGTTGGAGAGAAACAAAAGAGAGCCTTATCTGGGAATGATCGTAACAGTATTATTCATAATAGGCAAAAAATGGAAGGAAGAAGGAGCGAAGGAAGGGTCTTTATCCTGCTAGCCCTAGGTGGCATAATTAGATCAATGGGATTATTTTTCTTTGAACATAGAACATGGGGTTAAAATAGCAGCCTAGTTGCTTCCGTCAGATTATGTCAGATCAGTGGGTCCCTGAACCTTAGAGTTAGTAACTCAATTCATTTTGAGGAAGGCCCAGCATAGGCAAGGTTCATAAACAGTATGACAGATAACTCCCTAAACCAACTGGTAGGAGACTGGCCTGTCAGTCATACAAAAAACAAACACTGTAAGGTATGTGTATAGGATGTAATTCTAAAGTCTCTATCTTTACAAAATGAGTCAAATGGAAATGGTCTCCCCATTTCTACATATATGCATAGGTGTAATAACGCTGTTTGACTTATTCTTCAAGATTGCCCTTGATACATTTTGACCAAGCTCAAAATTCACAAGAGACAAAGGTAGAAGTGAGGGGAGGCGAAAGAGGTATTTAACATCTATAGAGAGCACATGCAACCTGGCAATGCCCTACTTTTCATATATTATGTCACTTAATCAAACCACAGTTCTATAAAAGGGATATTATTATTTAATGAGAAAGCTGAGGCTCAGAGGACTAAGGAAGTCATCCAGCGTGTAATGCAATAACTATGGATAAGACTGTATAAGGCAGATAACATACAGACTACGTCATGATTGCCTTTTTGAAGTTATGTAGCCAGATTCTGCCTCCATCATTAGAACTGGGGTTTCCCTGTAAAAGCTGAACATTCTGCTGTAATGACTTTGTGAGTACTGCTCCTCTTTCAATTTCATTAAATAATTTGAAGAGTAGTAGCATTAGTTCTTCTCAAAATTTCTTGAAGATTTCAGCAGTGAATCCAGCAGGACCGGGGATTATATGATGGTACTTTTTAATTCTTCAGTTTCATTGACTGATATTTGGTTATTTAGAATGTTTCTATTTTCTTGATTCAGCTTTGATAATTCATATGGAACCAGGAGTCTATCCATTTCTTCTGAATTTTCCATTTTATTAGAGTACATAATCTTTCAAATCCGCAGAAGTTTAGGCTAGTCTTGGCCTGTGGTTGTGGCAGAGGTTTGAGTTGTACAACACTCTGTGTCTTCTATCAACTTGACCATGACTCCCTGGCCCTGGACATCTGCCACAGTTGTTCCTCACTATGTGATTTCAACACTGGAAGCCCTGAGATGAGGCCAACCAATGACTGTTCTGAGTCTTGGGTTCATTTGGCCCCTCCCTGAAATGGCACCCTGCCAACCACCCACTCCAGGGGACAGGGCAGTCCCTTGGAGTGGAGGTACTCACTAGCTATTGTAGTACACAGCACCCACTGCTCCACTCTGCTGGTGTGTTTTTCCATGGAGGCCTCAGGAGTCTCTCATCCTCACTGTGTCTCTGTAGATCTGATCCTCCTCCCTCATACCACAAGCCAGGAGCTGCGGAGACAGTGCAGTTTGCCCTATCCTTTTTCTACATTGAGGTCTGTCTATTCATTTTTTTTGCGGGCTCCAATTTTCTCTTCAGATCCTTCATGAGTCCTGAGGATCCCTCTCTCCTTTTCTTCCCCAAGTTGTTATTTTCCAGTGTCTGTGTTCCAAATCTTGAGGAAGTTGATTTGTTGCTACTTACTGATCCACCATCTTCCTGTAAGTCCCATGATAAAGCTTTTGAATTTTAATTTTCATTTAATTCACAGATCTCAGATCTAATACTTTTACTGAATTGTCATTTAAATTTAGCTATGATTTTAAGGATAAATTATTAGAATTAAGTATTGAAAACAGAAGACATTTGAGAATACAGGAGCAAAATTTTAAAAGAAATATCTTGAACTTCCTAAATTTGTCAGATCTCTTCTTCAGTAGCCATCAAATACTTTTTCAAGGTTGGTTTCTCTAAATAAGTGTTATTACAGCAAAAGCATAGAGACAATTTAAATGTGTTATCTCCTACAAGTAGAACTGCCATCAATCCAACTGGTTAGGTAAATTATCAAACAAAAAACAAGTTCATTTGTCATACTGAAAATGTTAAATCTCGATATATATGGTGTTCTTTCAAATAGATTTGTAGGCATTTAACACATGGACACATTGCTTCACTTATAAAATTTTGTTTAGTTATGTTTGTAGAACAACAAAAACTTCTCAGTGTAGTTGCAACTCTCTGTATCAGCTATTATCAAACTCTTTGATCCATTTTACACCCAAAAAATAAGTGCCTGAGGATGTAGCTCAGTGACAGATCACATAGACAAGGCTTAGCAAGGACAAGGCTCTGAGTTCAATATGAAACAGAGAAAGGAGAAAGCAAGCGAGAGAGAGGGAGAGAGAAAGAGAGGGACAGAAGGAAGGAAGGAAGGAAGGAAGGAAGGAAGGAAGGAAGGAAGGAAGGAAGGAAGGAAGGAAGGAAGGAAGGAAGGAAGGAAGGAAGGAAAGAAAGAAGAAGGAAAGAAAGGGTGATTGAAGATATCAGACCATACTTTAAAAACCACTAATTATAGGGTGTGATGGCACCTGCCTATAATCCAGCACTCAGGAGGGCAAGGTAGGAAGAGTGCAAGTTCAAAGCCACTCTGAGCTTCACTGCAAGTTAAAGCCCAACCTGAACTACATAGCGAGACTCTACTCAAAAAAGGAAAGGAAGGAAGGGACAAGCCAATGCTCCATAATAAATCATCTGAGCTTTATATTTTGTAGACATTTTTTCAATTTTATTTTCTTGTAAATTGAAATTCTGTATCATTGTTTTTCTCTTTAAAATAAAAAGAATTTTTAAAATATTTTTATATAATGGAGTACAACTGTGCCATAAAGAAGGATAAACTTGAGACACAGGTAAATGGAGGGATCTCGAGACTGCATTTTTTTCTCCTTTGTCTTTTTGAGACAGGGTCTCACTATGCAGTTCAGGCTGGCCTTGAACTCACTTTGTAGCCCAGGCTGGCCTCAAACTCACAGCAGTCCTCCTGCCTCAACCTCCCCAGTTCTGGGATTACAGGTGTGTGCCACCATGCCTGGCTGAGACCACACTCTTAAGTGAAATAAATCAAACACACATGTGTGAACATCATATTGTTTCTCTGGTATTAGAAACTGAAGTATAAATAAGGACCAGAATGTACACTAGATAGTATGAAATAGGGAGAAAATGCTCAATTGGGAAGGGGGACTATGGAGTGGGGAGGGGAAAAGAAAGATTGGGAGATGGGGTTTGGGAATAGTATAAGAGTAATTTTTATTATACCCTCATTTTCTCCTTATGTATAACATATACATGTGATTTCAACCCAAAAAATCTGGTTAATTTTATTAACATGAATTACCTAACTTGAAAAAAAGAGGCCACATTGGAAAGCTGGAGAAAATGAGAACACAGCATTTACTTGAGATCCTTTGTGTCTCAGATACTAACTTCAAAGCTGGAGAACTGTACTACATAAAGACTCAAAATGGCAAAGTGATATTTAGTCTCGAGTTTCAATAAAAAGATGTCTATGACCCTAAAGCACAAGAAGACAGAGGAAAACTATAAACTGTACATCATCAAAATGTAAGGTTGATTTACATCAAAAAGCAGTATGAAGAAAGTAAAAAGTCATCCCACAGAAGAAAGTATTTTTAAATCATATAACTAATAAGGATCTAGCATCAAGCTAGATAAACAACAAAATGGAATAACGGTCACTAGAGACTGAATGGACAGGTGGTAGAAAAGAATGAAAAAGATCAATAAGAAGCACCAAAACACACCTTGAGTGGAGGAATTACTTCTGGTTTTTCTTTATCACCGTAGGGTAACTATTAGTCAAAATAAGCTATGATATATTTCAAAATATCTAAAAGAAAATTCTGAACACATAAAAATTATCAATGCTTGAAGAAATGGAAATATTTATTAATCTCATTTGATTATTATTCACTATATACATGTATTAAATAACCATAATATACTCCATAAAGATGTAAGTATTATGTTGCAATATAAAAAGAGAATAATAAAAAGCTCTTACAGTTCAACAATAATTTTTTAAAACAAGCAAAGGACTGGAACAGACCTTTCTTCAAAGAAACACCTGAAGATGTTTAGCTTCACTATTCATTGGGCAAATGCAAATTAAAGCCATAAGTATACACCACCTCATGCTCTCTAGGATGGCTATATTTAAAAAGACAGAAAATAACAAGTGTTAACAAAGATATGGATAAAACAGAACACTTGAATATTGCTGGTAGGAATGTAAAACAGTGCTATCACTTTGGAAAACAGTTTGGCACTTCCTTAAAAAGTTGAACATAGAACTTCCATAAGACCCAGTACTTCCTCTACTAGGTATATAATAAAGAGAATTGCAAACATGATTATACAAAACTTGAACACAAATTTCCATAGTAGCATTATTTTTTTTTAATAGTCAAAAACTAAAAAAAAAAATTCACTAGCTGATGAATGGATAAACAAACTGTGTATTACTTCTTTAAAAAAGCATGAAGTACTAATACATATTATAACATGGGTAAATGCTGAAAATGTTAAGCTAACTGAAAGAAATTAAACACAAAGAGCCACATAATATATTATTTCATTTATATAAAATTTCCACAACAAGCAAATCCACAGAGACAGAAAATATACTAGTGGTTACTAGAACCCAGGGAGAGGAAAGAAAGGGAAATGACAATAAATGTTACAAGATTTCTTTTTACAGTGGTAAAAATTAGTGATGATAATCACAAAACCTAGTGAATACACTAAAAACCTAAAACCACTGAACTATACCCTTTAAATAAATTTTATAATATTTTAATTACATCTCAATAAAATACATAGATAGATAACTATTTGATGGAAATAGAAATAGATGATAGATATAGATAGATTGACAACTGAACAATTGATCAATAGACTGATTGTTGACCCAGGGTAAAAAAAAAAAAGAAAAATGAAGAAAGAATAAAGGTTGGCATTTTTTACAAAGTGGACATCAGACTAACTAATGCATTTGCTCACTTAATATTACAGTAAGTCTCCAACTTAATGAACATTCAAGTTGCAAACTTTCACAGGGTTCCTATCAGACTCACTTTGGTGGACTCATGAGTGAATCTGATTTATAAACACTCTCTCAGAATGGAACTCATTAGTAAGGTGGGAATTTATTATTGGCTTAGGGGAAAAGAGCATTGGATAGATGAGGTATGACTGCCAGATGGAAAAGAGCCAACTCTGCTCCCTATCTCAAGTAACCAGCTTCTAATAAGTATGAAAAAAGAATCCCCTTTATGAGAGAGAATATGAAACTAGAGGTTACGTTATTGTTGAGGGTCATAACAGCACAGGTCAAAAGAATATAATTTGATACTGCCAGCTGAAATCAGTCGGAGAATGTGATCAAGTTCTGAAACAAATCTTTTGTCTAGGGGACAATAGACTTGAACATGTTTGAAAGTGAGACACTTGCCAGTAGATACTGCTGAAACCATCTCACTTTCAGTGGTGCTCAGTAACCAGAAATGTTAGGGCTCAAAACTGTAAATTATGCATGAGGTTGAGATTTTAAGTAAAAAGGACTGAGCTTTAAATAAATGGAATGAGAATGTCCTAACAACAGAAAATGCCTGAAAAGTTGTGCAATTGAGCTATAACTGCATTCTCTGTGGGAGGTTGAAGCTCATCATAGCAGAGCTAGAGGCTATAAATGTAAATAAATAAACAATAAATAAAATCAGTTTGTGTCTATCCTCTATGAGTAGAATAATAATGTGAACCAACTTACATATGCCACCTCAGCATATGTAAGATAGCTTTTTAAAAATAGGAAGATAATTTTTTAAAAATAGGACCACTTTCTCCTAGCTCCTGTCTTTCTTTATTGTGCTTATTTCCTAAGTATCTCTTTAGGATACTTCAAAATTAGTGTACCAGATGGTATACACACCAAAAATGTGCATGTACTATATTTTATGAGATATTTTTAAAGGTAAATGTAACTATATCTGGGAGCTAACTTTAAAGAATCATTAAAGCTTTAAAGAATGTAACTCAGTGGTAGTGAAAACAGATACGTAAGAGAGGACACTAGCCATCTGTAAACAGGAACAATTCCAATTTAGAAAATTGCTGAGAGTAGATTTTAAGTGTTCTCTCTCAAAGAATGAATTAAGTATTTTAGATGACACACAGGCTAATTAACTTCAAAGCATCATGTTCAATATATATAAATTTGTCAATTTAAAATTTTAACTTAATTTTAAAAAAGAGCAATTCTACCAGGTGTGGTGGCACACACCTGCAATCCCAGCACACTGGGAGACTGAAGCAGGAGGAGCCCAAGTTTGTGCCCAGCCTGGGCAACTTAGTAAGACACTGTCTCCAAATGAAAAATTTTTAAAAATTTTAAATAGGGCTGGGGATGTACTTCAGTGCAAAGGCTCTGGGTTCAATCCACAGAATATATGTATTTCATTACATATATAGTTATTCATATATATGACTTATTTTATATATGGGTTACAAATGGCATCAAGGATCTTGATGGACTCAACAAAAATTCCAATCAAATAGTTTTAAAAAGCTTTAGCCTACTCAATTCATTTAATTTGAGTACATTTTGTTTGTACTATATAGTTACCATTGTACTATGTACGTTATATAGTACAGTCCATTGGGAATTTAAGGATGAAAATACACAATACTGATCCTGAAGTAGTTCATGGTCTATACATATTTAGCTTAAAGTATACTAAGTAATTTTTTAATAAAACAAGATAATTGAATACAAGAAGCAATCAAGAACACAGATAGGAATCCTTTATGTGGAAAGTCTTTCTTGATAAGGTGGAATTTGAGATAAAAATGTAAAAGATTTGTATGTTAGTTTCCCAGAGCTGTCTAAACAACTTAAAAAACAAACCAAGTATCTTAAAAACAGCAATTTATTGTCGCTCAGTTCTGGAGACCAGAAGTCCAAGATCAAGTAAATTTAGAGCTATGTTTGCTCTGAAGGCAGCTAAGGAAGGATTTATTTCAGGTTTTTTCCTCATTACTGGTAGTTCCCTGGTTTGAGAAAGCACACCTGAAATCTTCAAGCTGTGTATGTTAGGAGGGAGGGAGGTGTGTGTCCAAATATCTCCTTTTTATAAGGACACAATCATAGTTGATTAGGGCTCATCCTAATGACCTTTTCCAACACTATCATCTGTAAAGACCATATTTCCAAATAAGGCAGTAATTGCAGATATGGGGTATTAGGACATAACATTTATAGTGGGGGTGTAGGGGACACAATCCAACCCACAGTAGCTTGTCAAATGGACAGGCAGGAAATGAGAAATCTGTTCAGGGAGAACACCATGTGCAGTAGAGCAGCAAAGAAGAACTGCATAAAATGGTTCTTGACAAGTAGGAAGAGCTTAGATAATGAAGCACATCACATCTCTTGGCAGTGTGTCCTCTGGGCAAGTGATCCAAGCCACAGAAAATCACCTTACTTGCAGTGTAAAGAGCTCTGGTAGAGAAAAGAAGGCTATTTGTGATGTTGTTGTATTTTCAATTGAGGTAAAGGATGTTGGAAATGGGTTTTCATTATGGGAGGAAAAAAAGGCCAGAGGAATGGGTAGAGAAATTGATACAGATATTCCTCATTTTTATTGACTGTTTGGGCTCAGGACAAAGGCACACTGTTCAGACATATTACCTGCCACTCAGACTTATGACCTGCCTTTTTTTGTATAGTTCTGTACATCTTATTTGTAGAACCACAATGTCTTTTTTTGCACAGTATACCTTGTACTGTAATTTTTGCTGGTTTTAATGTATAGTACTGTAGTTTCATATTCTGCTACACATGATGGTACTGCATGTAAGTTATGCAAATAAAAGCAAAGTAATCAGCTTGGAGTTTTTTCTTTGACCATTTCTTTGTTCTGAACATTGTGATGTACATACATACAATTCCTCATTTAGCAACCAATTCACTTAACAATCTAGTTTCGGGAACTGAACTTGGTCATTAAATGTAGATGTCTGTATACAATGCCCAACGTAAGCTACTAGCTGCAGGTTAATCCTCATAGCAAACTCATGCCATTGACACTGACACTTCCAGGTATACAAGTAACTTGTCACTGAGACCCTCAAGCGCAGTTCAACCCAGGGTCACAGACTACACAAGTAGCAAAGCCAGCACTCACGAAAGGGCTCCTTAAAAAAAACACTCAAAAATTCTAGGAAAAGTCTTTATAATTCAAGAGAAACAATTTTTAAAAATCGCAACTGAAAAGATTTAAAACAACCTATATATTAAGTAAATTTGAAGGGTTAAAAATAAGGGGGGAGGTCATGAGAATAAGAAGACTCACATCGGAAGAGCAGCTCTCGTTTCCCACATGAGCAAGCAAATCTGCCATGACAGCATTGCCTGTCTCCAACGAGAAAAGGCACAACCATACCAGTCAAAGGGGGGACCTTTCCCCATGCAAGAAAACAGGCCCCTGCTGGATGTGCAGTGCCCCCTGATGCAAGAGCATGACCACCCACCAACTCCAACCTTGCTCTACACTATGCTTCCCCATAACATGAGGCAGAAAAGGTAAAAAGTGACCAACCTACCAGATCCTAGACAAGGACAACTGCCCAAGGAGAAAAGAGAGCAACCAGACCATACAACTGTGGACATTAAGTACAACAGCCCCTTGAATCCCACCCTGAGGCCTACAGCCAGTAGACACTAGAGGACTGATCACACTCACCACCTATCAAAGGCAGCAGTGACACACCTTGGCTTGGATGGTAGCAACAATCTGGGAGAACAGAGAAAAGAGATGCTGGTGCAGGGAGGGCACCTCAGAAGCCCATAGGCCCAAAACCTAGGCATAGAAAATCACAGCTGTTGGATTCCTAGAATATAGAACTTAGAAAGAAACCATGCATTCAACACTCATTCCATAACACAAAATTTTTTTCTTTGACTCATTGTTCTTTTGATTTTTCTATTTTGCATTATTTTTCTTTCCTTTTTTGGGTTTTAGGGGTTTCTCTTTTTTTCTTCATTTAGTTTAGTCCTTTTCTCTTTTTCTCTCTCACTTGTTTTTTCTCTTCCTTATTTTATTTTGTTTTTGCTCTATTATTTCTTCTTCCTCTTCCTCTTTCTCTTGTTCTTCTTCTTCACTTCCTCCTCTTCCTCCTCTTCCTCTTCCACCTTCTCCTTCTCCTTCTTCTCCTTCTCCTTTACCTTCTTCTCATTCTCCTTCTCCTTCTTCTCCTTCTCCTTCTTCTTTTTCATTTTCCCCTTTAATTCCTTTATACACAGTTGGAGACCCATCTCATTTTTCCCTCATCTTTCCGTATCCTATTGACTAATTTTTCAAATTTTCTTCTTTCGTTCATTGGTTCCCCAGGCCCTCTACCCATACTAGTACAACTCGTAAGCATTATGGATAATTCGATAGCTAGTTAAATTTACATTGGTTCTATATAATGCTATTCTTTTGTTAGTAGAGGTCAAGTTTTTCCATGTAGTAAATATTTACTGTGGGTCAATAGTAGGTCAATATTTAGTTTGTCTTAGTGTTCATATAATAATTATAGAACTCTTTTCTATGGTTAAGTATGGTACTTTATTGTTCCTTAGAGTCTGTCAATCTTCAATTTGTATTTGATAGCATAATTGGGGCTTATTACTATAGCCAAGGTGACATACTTGCTGCTTATTAATTGGTTTTCTTGGGATGTAAATATATACATACCAACTGGGGACATTAACAATAACATGGCCCACTCCTCAAAAACTAGGTACAGGGTAAAATAATGTTCAACCTCCAATCTCAAGGAAACAGAAGCAGCTGAATCCTAGGACAGAGGAAAAGACTAATAGCCATGCCCAGAGTATACCACTGAAAAATAGATATTAACTAAAAAGGTCTCCATACTAAAAACAAAGCTTTCTACAAAAATCAACCTATATACCTCAATATAATAAAACAAAAAAGTAGAAGTATGAGAAGCCAAGACAATAAAATGCTTCCAAAAACCTCCAGCTCCCCAAAAATGGATCCATGAAGCATTGAAGGAGAGAAAACCAAAAGCCATAAACCCAAATTACTTGAAATATCATGGGAGATAACACAGATTAATGAGGCATTTGGTAAGCTCACAGACGCTATAAATCATAAGATAATGGACCAAATAAACAAAACAATCCGTGAATCTAGAGATGCAAAACATGAATGACCAGCATAGAAAAGAATAGAGTCCATAAAAGGGCTCTAAAAAGAAATTCTGGAGATTAAAACTTCTATCACATGTATATATAGCAGAAATAACCTTAAAAACAATGAAAGAACATGAGAAATGGATCCAATAGCTCCCAAATGATTCAAAGAAGACTAAGATTAATTGGAATTCATAAAAAAATCACATGACAATGCAAATGCCATTAAAAAAATGCCATGTTTAGTGAAATAATAGCAGAAAAGATTCCAAATAATAAAAAATTTACCTTATAGATAGGTGAAGTGTAAAGAACCCAGACAAACACAATCAGAAAAGAACCTCTCCACAATACATCACAGTAAAAATCCAGGAAGTCCAACACAAAACAGAATTTTAAAAGCAATTAGAGAAAAGCTAAGAATGACTTCTAAAGGAAAACCCATTAGAATCAGAGTATAAACACTTTAAAAGCCAGAAGAACATTCAGTGAAATTACTGATGCTCTAAAATAAAACAATTTCCACTTAAGGCTTATATATCCTGTAACTTTATCTTCCAAAATTAATGGAGAAATAAGATACTTTCATTTTTTAAAAAAAGAGCAACTGAAAAAATTCATGACCACCAAACCAAAAGAATGTCAATAATACCCTAGAAAAGATAATAAACGTATAATGGCAAAAAGTCTAACAAAATGAAAAAATCAGAGAGGGTGTACTGTTAAGTAGAACAGACAGGAAATCTGCAACAGGAAAATAAGGTGATGACAGTAATAAATCAACACCTATCAGTAATAACTCCCAGTGTGAATGGTCTCAATTTCCCAATGAAAGGATCAAGAAAAGCCTACAGAAAGGGTCAAGAAAATCCAGTTGTAAGCTGTATATAAAAATACATTTAAACGCCCCCTCAGAAAAATCTCATAGACTAAAAAAGAATGGGAAATAATGTTCTATGCAAAAAAACCTAAAGAATATATCCTACATTCACACAAAATGGGTCTAAAACCAAAACTGATCAAAAGACTCAACAAAGGTCAAAATACATTGGTTAAGAGAACAATCCAACAGGAAAAGGTAATAAGTATCAACATGTATGCACTGAAAAATGGTATACCAAACTTTATGAAACAGTAAAGTATGATGGAACATAAAGTATGTCTCATTCCCTTTAAAAAGCATAAAGTATGATGGGACATAAAAGACCAGATATATATAAACACAATTGTACTGGAGGACACCAATATCCCATCGTCACAAATAAAACTGCACAAAAATCAACAAAAGATTATCAGAGTTGAACAAAACATGGAAGAGACTTAATAGATATTCACAGTGTTCTACCCAACAACAGAATACACCTTCTTTTCAGCAGCACATGGAACTTTCTCCCAAATAGACCACCTACTAACTAACACAGCAAGCTTAAGTAAATATAAAAGAACTAAGTTATACAATGAATATCATCAGATTATAACATAATGATGTTAGAATTCAATGGCCAAAGAAAACAAAGAAACCACGCAAAAGCATGGAAACTAAACTATACACGCTTAAACAGTGGGTTGCAGAAGAAAATAATGAATAAATAAGACAATTTCTAGAACTATGCAATTACATAGCATAACATACTAGAAATTATAAGATACAATGAAAGCAGCCCCAAGATGGAAGTTTGTACCTGTAAATACGCACATCACAAAAACAGAGCAAATTCAAATAAAGAACCAAACAATGCACCTCAAGGTCCTAGAAAAAAGAAAAAAACAATCCAAACCAAAAGCCAGTACATGAAATGGAATTATAAAGGTCAGAACCAAAACCATGAAATTGAGACCAAAGAATAACACAAAGAATTAATGAACCAAAGAGTTGGTTTTTCAAAAGAATAAACAAAATAGACAAAACCTTGGTCAATCTTACCTAAAAAAGGGAGAAAAGATTCGAATCAATGCAATTAGAAATTAGAAAGGTGAAATCACAACACACACTACTAAAATCAAAACTATTAATAACTATTTTTTATTGGAAACAGGGTCTTGCAATGTAATTTAGCCTGACCTTGAACTCACTATGTACCAGAGTGACTGCAAAATCACGGTGATCCTCCTGCCTCAGTATCCCTAGTGTTGGAATTACAGGTGTGTGCCATCACATCTGGCTAATAAGTACTTTTTAAAACTATACACCAATAACATGGAGACTTTGGAAGACATGTATAGATCCCTACATAGATATGAATTACCAAACTGAAGCAAGATTTTTAAAACACTGAATAATCCAACAATAAGCTATGAAATTGAAGCACTAGTAAAGAATCTAACAACTAAGAGAATCCCAGTTACAGATGGCTTTATGACTAAATTCTATAAAAACTTCAGGGAAATTCTAACACCAATACGCCTCAACTTTTTTAATGAAATTCAAAGGGAATAGTACTCACAAAGTCATTCCTGGAAGCTACCATTACCATGATTCCAAAACTAGACAAGAATCCAATCAAAAAATGGAACTATAGACAAATTGTTTTAATGAAGATACATGGAAACAAGGTAGTGACACATAGAACATAATAAATCATTGAAAAAAAATCATAGCTCATGACCAGTGGGCTTCATCCATGGATACCAGGATGATTCAATATAGTCAAATCAATAAATGTAAAACATCACATAAACAAAAGAACAAAAATCACATGATCATCTCAATAAACATAAAAAAGCTTTTGACAAAATGCTATATCATTTCCTGATTAAAATAAAAACACTGAAAAAATATAGAAGGACCTTATCTCAATCTGATCATAGCCATTTATGACAAATCTATTGTCAATAGCATATTAAATAGGGGAAAACTGAAAGCTCTCCCTCTGAAATCAGGGACAAAACAAGGATGGCTACTATCAACACTCCAGTTCAACAAATACTAGAAACATGAGCAAGAGCAATTAGGTAAGAAAACGAAGAAAAGGGATATGTATAAGAAAGGAAGAAGTCAAATTATTATTATTTGCAAGTGTCATGATCCTTTACATCGAAGACGTACCCAAAAATCCACCAAAAGGTTCTTATACATAATAGCCAGTAACGTAGCAAGATAAAAAAAAAAAAAATCAACACAGGAAAATCAAAAGCATTCCTATATATTGATAATCAGCCTACTGAGAAAGAAAATAGGGGGACATACCATTCACACTGCCACTAAGAAAAATTAAATACTTAGAAGTTAACCTAACTAAGGAAGTGAAAGACCTCTACAATGAAAAGTATGGCATTCTGAAATAGGAAATCAAACAGGACATCAGAAAATAGAAAGATATTCCCCATTCCTGCATAAGCAGAGCCAATGTAGTCAAACTGGCTATACTTTCAGAGCAAGAACAGCAATAACAAATCTGGGTAAAATACCAAAGCAGGTGGCATTATAATTCTAGACTTGAAGTTATGTTACAGAACAACAGTGATAAAAACATCAATGTACTAGCATAAAAACAGGTATGAAGATCAGTGGGACGGAGCAGAGGATGCAGAAAAAAACCCAAGCACGTGTAACTATTTGATCTTTGACAAAGGGGCCAAAAACATATACTGGAAGAAAGATAACCTATTGAATCAATGGTGTTGGGAAAACTCTCTATGCATGTGCAAGAATGAATTTAGACCCATATGTTTCACCATGTACTAAACTAAAATGAAAACAGATCAAAGATCTAAATGTTAAAACAGAAACATTTTCTTACTGGAAAACAAAATAGGTAAATCTCTTGAAGTGATAGGCATAGGCAAGGACTTTCTGAGTAGAACACTAGTGACACAGGAAACAGTTCTGAGAATCAACAAATGAGATCATATCAAATTAAAAATCTGCACAGTGAAAGAATCAACCAACAGTGTAAAAAGACAGCCCATAGAACAGAAAGAAATTTTCCAGCTATACCTCAAAGGACTCATATCTAGCATATACAAAGAATACAAAAAAATTAGACTCCCCCATATAAAAGAACCACACCCCCAAAAATGTACAAATGGAATGAACAGACACATCTCAGAAGATGTACAAATGACCAATAAATACATAAACTGCTGGACATTGGAGAAATGCAAGTTAAAACAACACTGAGATTTCATCTTACTCTAGAAAGAATGGTCATCTTTAAGAAATCAAATATTAACAAAAGCTGGAGAGGCCGCAGGGGAAAAGGAAACACATATACACTGTTGGTAGGAAAGTAAACTAGAACAACCACTTTGAAAAGCAGTATGGAGAATCCTGAAGAAACTAGAAGTTCCATGCAACCTAGCTATTTCCCTTCTAGTTACCTTCCCAAATGTGTTAAGGACATCATACCGCAGCAATACATGCATACTCATGTTTATAGCATCACAATTCATAATGCTAAATCTTTCAAGCAGCCTATATGTCCATCAATAGATCAATGGATAAGGCAAATGTGGTATTTATACATGGAGTACTATTCTGCCATAAACTTTAGTCATTTGTAGGAAATGGATGCACCTTAAGATCATGTTAAGGTAAATAAATCAGACACAAAAGCTTAAATATGACATGGTTTCTCTTATATGAGAAACTAATAATACAAAGAGCAAAATAAAAGATAATAGGAGGTAAGGAGGTAGATCTTTCTCAAAGGGGAAAATGATTAAGAACTGGAGAGGGGAGAGGAAGGAAGGAAAAGGAGATGAAAACAGAAATTAAGGTGTGCTATGTACATGTACCCACTTCACACAAAGAATGTAAACATTCTGTACTATAAACATGCACCCCTCAAAACTGAGGGATCAAGATACGAGGGAGGAGGCAGGAGGGAGGGGAAGGAAAGGGGATGGAAAATAGAATGCATGATGTACGTGCACCAACCCCACACAAGGAATGTGAACAGTATGTGCTACGAATATCCTCTAGCAATAATGCAAAAAAGTGGAAAGAAGAAAAAAATACAGTTTCACATGAAAGGGATTTCATACATACCATGAGTTTTTTGGTTTTTGCTTCTTGTTTCTTGTTTTTCTTTTGTTTGTTCATTTTTCTAAACTTGGGAATCAAATCCAGGGGCACTTTACCACTGAGCTACATCCCCAGCCCTATTTACTTATTATTTTAGGGACAAGATCTCAATAAACTACCCAATCAGGCCTCAAAAGTCATCCTGCTTCATTGCCCCTGTAGCTGGTATTCCAGGCATGTACCCTGCATGCCCCGTTGGCAGGCTGCATCTATTACAGCTGAACTCTCTCCTCAGATTCCCCAAACCCTTCAATAACCCAGAAACCAGTGTCTCCTCCCCTGTAAAAACATAAAGTGTATTTATGTGAACCAGAGACCTTAGGTGTATACAGCAATTAATAAATATAAAGCTCTATCTTTAAAAATGAAGTGAGGGAACAGGCCAGAGCAGATCACACTTGCTGCTTTCTCCCCAAAAGAGAAATTATGTGCGGGGTGGGGAAGGAGCTCTACTCACACCCTGTGTAAAAAGGTCACCCCTCCCCGCAGGCTGGCTCTGGAGGGGACATGGGGCATGGTTGATACTGCCCCACGATGCATCAGACCTGTGAACTATCTAGAAGAAGTTGCTGCCCTTTTGCAATCCACTGAATTTAGATGTCCCTGAAACAAGGACAGCCCTTTGGGTAATGGTCAGTATTCGTTTCAGTTTTTATCCATGTGCACATGCTTCCTTTTCAAAAAACCAACATAAAACATCTTATAACGAAGCAAAATTCAGTAGAACAGCAAAGACAAGCCAGAATGCAAAAGAGCATGTAGGGATTTTGAAGCTGGCTTTAATCTTTTAGTTAAACCCTACAATCTTAATTTTGTTTCGTTAATAAGCCTGATTTGTCATTTTCATTATATGTTTTATTTAACATTATTTAGAGCAAAAAGGAAACAACTTTAAAGACTCTGTGTGAGTTAAAAAGACAGCTAAGTCCAATAACAATGCAGAAAAATTATAATCAGTAATCCCTATTATCATTTTGTTAAACCACTAATCTCCAGCAAACATAAAATCAATGCACTTATCCTGCCTCAGAAAGAAATCGCATTCAAATGAGTAGGGCAAAAGCTTTATTTCAGTTTTACAGAAAGGAATGTCTGGCCACAATATGATACAACACTATGAATTTAAAATTTTGTTTTCTGAAGCAAAGAAATATACTAGTTAGTACATCACCATTCCAATTTAATTTCACAATCATTAATTAGAATCTAGATCAACTCACATAAACTTTCCACAGCTTCTCTATTCCCTAATCCTTTTCTTAACAGAACAAAGAAATAGAACTACTTGGTACTGAAAGTGGAAAAAAAAAAATCTTTATGGCAACATGAATAGTTCTTAGGCCACAGTTATTACAATCTCAACCCTTTGATAATAAATGGCACTTGCACTGAAAATAATGATACCTTTACAAGAGTGGACAGTGGAGAACTGTCGCTCAGTCAATTCTTATTTAGAGAAAGGTTTTAAAAGAAAATTTTATTTTGAAACATAAAGATCAAAACACACTTCTCATAAAGTGTCTGGGTTTTATCCTGCATCAATCACATATTCCTTTCTCCTCTGACTCCCTTTGGAGACTTAATATCTCCACACATACTGCCGAACAAAACTCTAAAAATGTCTTCATTGATTGGCTACTCTGCCCGGTAAAAAATTGTATTTCTATTGGAAATGCCTGTCAGAGCTATTTTTACTCCTCTCCTAAAGGTTCAATCTGTAATCATCTACCACACTTCTCTTCTCTGAGAACAAAATAAATTAGATGACTGCCTGTCTTTTTCAGATTGCATATTATGCTATTTCAGAAGCTTGAACTATGGACCCAAAAAGAGTTGATGATCTGCATTTGATGCCTTTCCCCTGAGGATATTTAGATTCTTAGAGAAAGGGAGAATAGTTTGTTCCACTTGGTTTAAATATTTAGGAAATCTGCCTCCACATTCAACTTCTGGAGGCAACAGTATATTGGGAGATATATATATAGATATATATACACAAATATATATTCATATTTGAAGGAATATATATATGAAGGAATTTGAAAATGCTTATTTGCATTAAAAAACACAAGTAGCATTCTCCTTTCCATTTTTGTCAAAAGAGAACTATTTATTGGATAAAGTGGTCTTTAGTACTTGTTCTGTCTCCAACTCATCTGAAATTTCAAATGTATATACCTGTTCATTCTTTTGGTCAGGGGGGATGTAGGCTTTTGGTATGTATTCCGGACTGGGCTTGAACTCACTATGTAGTCTCAAACTCATGGCAATTTTCTTGCCTAAGCCTTCTGAGTGTTGGAAATACAGGTATGCAGCACTATATTTGATATAAAGACATAGATATAGATATAGATGATATAGATATAGATAAATATAGATACAGAGACAGAGAGAGATCTATATATATTTGTTCTTTCTCAAAGTTTCGCCCCTTATGGAAATTGTTAAAATTCAAGTTAGAGTGAAGATTTATCAAATTAAAATACCCTAAGTTACAAAACCTCCAGAAGGTTCTGTTCATTGGCTTATTTTTCAACATGAGAACAAAGAAAATGGCCAACACTAAGTCCAAACTTTGATAAAGCGGGAAAGCATAAGTATTACAACCATTTAAAGGGGGCAGGTGTTGGTGTCAGCACCAAAAAGGACCTAGCTAGGTCATTCAGGATGCTGAAGCAGAATACCATGGGCTGAGTGGCTTATAAATAACAAAACTTTGTTTCCCACAGTTCTAGAGCCTGGGAAGTTCAAGATTAAGGTAAGAGCAGAATCAGTGTCTGCTTAGTGCCCACTTGTCTTTTCATAGACAGTGGAGTAAGGGACCTCTGGAGCCTCTTTTATATGGGCACTAATCCCACACATGTCAACACTTCCCTTGTGACCTATTCATCCCCCCACCCCACCCCCGCCCACTGGTACCATCACCTTAGGGTTGGGATTTCAATTGATGGATTTAGTGGGAACACAAACATTCAGATCAGAACAAGAATCCTAAAAAAATATCAAGTGTGCCGAGAAGGTAAGAAGTACCCTCCAAAAATGGGTTATGTTTTTCTGTAGGTAATAACTATATAGTTATTATTTATCAATACAAGACTGTATAATAAAATATTTTTTAAAATTCTGAGAATAAAGTTAGCATAAGTTTCTTAATGTTCCTTTTGAACATCATAATTATGATTTTTCTGCTTTTATACAAAAACAAAGTGGAAACCATATTCATAAAAAGCCAAGGATGAAGACAATTTCTAATACTAGGCAAAAGCAGTAACAGCATAGAATGTATTTTGATAGTGTGCAAGTATAAACTCATTGAAAACCAAAACAAATTTTACTTCTGGAATACAAAGCAACTTATCTGAAGAAAAAGTGTAATTGGTTTATTGTCTTAAAATGTTGAATATGGCCAGGCGTGGTGGCTCAGGACTAATCCCAGCACTCGGGAGGCTGAGGTAGGAGGATGACTGCAAGTTCGAGGCCAGCCGGGGCTACAAAATGAGTTCAAGGCCAGCCTGACCTGCAGAGAGAGATCCTGTCTCAAAAACACCAAAAAAAAAAAAAAAATTGAATAAAATAATGCTCAAAAGTTTTATTGTTTAAAATACATTTTCATCAGAATAGCAATCATGTTCTGATAAAACCCATGATTCCAAAAAAGGATATTGCAGAGTCAAATGAAGAAAGCATTTCTAAAAATATAACTAAGTTTCACACATCAAAGAACTTAAAATAATGAGTTCAAAGGATATTTTATCAGTGTAAATAAAGCAAATGAACAACATTCAGACCCATCACAACACTATCACTCTCAGTACACTTAAAGTACACTTATAACACTATGCACTGAAAATAAAATCATCAAGCTTCTTTTTTTTTTAATTGTCTTTTTGAAACAGGGTCTCGCTGTGCAGTTCAGGCCAGCCATGAGCTCACTTTGTAGCCCAGGCTGGTCTCAAACTCGCAACGATCCTCCTGCCTCAGCCTCCAGAGTGCTGGGATTACAGGTGTGCGCCACCACACCCAGCACATCAAGCTTCTTAACACTTGAAATGTTCTACACAGAACTTTGAAAAAGAAGTACATGGCTATAGGCATATCACTGCAATCTAGATTCAGGTTTTCATGTATTGGAATACATACCTGCTGTGATGTTCTGAAGGCACGGCCCAGGAATTTCTAGGATCCTCAAGATCAGTAAAGGGAGTTTGCAAGGTCAAATTTACCTCCATAATAATACACAGATGTAATTTGACTTTGTAAGTATCATTCTATCTTAAGTATATGCGATTTCCAGAGAACTGCATGGAATTGATGATATCATGCAATGTGTGCTTGTGCTTTTGAATTTTCTAATTTTCTCAGTTTTAATTGTGAATATGTTAAACATCAGAGGGTATAAACATGCACTCAAAAGCTAATTCACAGTAAATATTAAGAATATGAATTGAATCTTGAGACCAAAATGTTGGCAACCATTGATCTAACAGAGTTAGAAAAACTTTTATAAATCAAGGCAGTAAAACAATAACAAACCTATAAATGTTTTTACTATAATATGAAATTTAAACCTTTTGAAGATAATTTAATGGTTTTGTTCATTTTGTAGAACTAAGAGAAATAATATGTGAAATGATCTATCAAAGTTATTAACTAAGTACTTGAGAAAATAGTTTTAACAAATAATACTTAACAAAAAATAATACCAAATTTTATAGAAAGTATGCTAGGTGGAAAGTCTAGGATTTCAACTGAAATTCTAGAAATTTTAAAGAAGTTTTAACTTGATACTAAATTACCTGTTCTATTATTTGTAGGTAATTTAATCAAATATATTTTCAAGGTTTTTGGTATAATTTTTCCTTATATGATTTCTGTTTATTAACATATTTAATATGCATCAATGCAAAAAATTAAATAATATAATGGAACAAACCAAAATAAAATAATGAAAAATGAAGAATACTTGGTCCTTGATTAATCTCATATTTTAGAGCTGCAAAAAATTTTAATAATGGCTGGGGATACAGCTCAGTGACATAAGTACCTGCCTGGCAAGTGCAAGGTCCTGAGTTTGATTCCCAGTACAAAAAAAAAAAAAAAAATTTTAATATTATATCAAACTTTATGCAATCTCAATGGAAATTATGAAATGTGAAAAATTAAACAAAGGAAACAAATCACTTTTGGAGATCTGGCTTTAATAAAAAATATTCTTAAAGCTAAAACCTGGTAACAATATTATGGTCTCCCCGGGACCTAAAATCAAGACACCTGGAAAACAACAATTTAGCAAGCAGAAAGAGAAGAAAAGCTCTGGGAATCAAGACAGAACAGGGAAACTAGAAATCACTGAGAAACTGAAGACAACATAAAGAAAAAAAAAAAAACAATCTGGAACACAAACCCCAGCTGCCAGGGAGGGGCGTCTGTCTCTGTAAATGCAAGGTAAGCCAGAAGAGGGTGGGTAACTCAAGGAAGAAACAATGAACGGGCAGCAAGATCATCAAGAACAGCCCACAGTTATTGTAACCTGCAAGTACAGCTTGGGGTGCTAGCCTGAAAATGATTTCTTTTGCATGGCTGGCTAGAATTGGAGAAGAAATCCACTGCAGAGCTCATAATATCTGGGAGTGATATTATATCAGGAGCCATCTTGGAAAAAGTTTAATTGTTAAAGACTAAGCTACTCTGGGAATCAGAAAAACTACATGTCACAATTTCTGGGACCACCAGATATCTGGTGTGACTGCAGTGACTCACTGGGAGACAGCACAAGAGAATCTCAGAGAGGGGTGGGCTAGTTATAGACTGCTGAGAAATACAAGCAATGGCAAGGTCGGGTTGGGAAGGACATGGTGACCTCACCCTCTGATGAGAAGTGATGAGAAGCCACGTGAGTTTCTTGTGATTTTCTGACGGAGCTGAGTCTAAAAGAGCTGACATCAAGTCAAAAGACCTGTTTTTCCTTTCTTGCTCTTCCTATTTCAATCACAGAGCTCAGTGCTCTGTTTACTTTCCCCATCTGCCAATGTGCTCAGGGAGATGCCTCACTTGTGTGGTTTCCACATGTACAGAGAGGGGCTGGTGGAGGAAGTAAGGCACTTCACAGCCCACAGGCCATAAAGGTGGGTGGAGATACCAGTGACTTGAGATGCACAGAATGCACAGAGGAGCAGAAACACAAAAGATACCAGCGTGAGCATGGTCCTAAGGCAGATACCGCACCACTGATTGACCCCCACCCAGGGGAAGGGCAAGGCGGATCTCAGGATTCACACACACAAAAAGCAAGTGGACTTGGAAGCAAAATAGGGCCTAGCTGTAAGTCACTATCCTCCCTTCACATCTGGTGGATTCCAATACTTCAAGTCTTGCATGGAATCACTCACCCAAACACTTGGGAGGATTTTTGGAATCATTTACTCTTGTTTGGGAGTTGTTTGTTTTTCCTCCTTTTATTCATTGTTTTCCTCATTTTTCTTGTTTGCTTGTTTGCTTCTGTTACTCTTACCTAATTGTATCAACATTCTTTTATTTAACTGGATTCTTTATCTGACCTTTCTCTACTGCTGTCTCATCTCTATTCTTTTTAATATTTCACTTTTCACTCTCTTTACTTTCCCCACCCACTACATTTTCCTTATCATCACTCCTGAGATTAATTTTGAGCTATTTAATTTATGATATTATTACTGAATTCTTTTGTATTTTTATTAGTACATGTTTGCAGTGAATAATGGTTATGTGCATCATAGGGAGTGGGTGCATGTACATAACACATCTTAATTCTTTTCCCAGCTCCTTTCTATGACTTCCATCCCACCTCCCATCATCTCTTCTTCACCCTCCCTGAAGCAAAGACCTACCTCCTTATTTCCTACTACTTTTTATTTTACTCTTTAATATATGTATACTTTGGGTTTCTCATACAAAAGAAACCATGTAGTATTTAAGCACATGTCTCTGATTTATTTAACTTAAGGTTATAATCTCAATGTGCATCAGTTTTGCTAAAAATGACTTAAGTTTTCTCTTTATGGCAAAGCAGTACTCCATTAGATATAAATACATTTTCTTATTCCTTTCATCTGTTAATGGACATATAGGCTGCTTCCAAGGTTTAGCTATTGTAAGTTACGCTACTATAAACATGTTGCATTTTATCATCATGGTATATTTTTAACTCACTTTCAGGACAGTATCTAGAACAGCTGGGTCTAATGGAATTTCTACTTTCACTTTTTTGAGGGAATGTTCATACTGACTTCCATAGTAGGTGTACTAGTTTACACTACAAAAACAATGTAGACAGCCTCCTTTTTCTCCACATCCTGGCCAACATTTGTTACTTTTGGATTTCCTGATGATAGCCATTTTTTGAGACAGGGTTTTACTAGGCATGTCAGGCTGGCCTTGGACTCACCAGGCTGGATTCAAACTTGTGGTGATCCTCCTGCCTCAACCTCCGAGTGCTGGGATTACAGATGTGCACACTGTTATATCCAGGGATGACAGCCATTCTTTCTGAAATAATATGGAATTTCAGTATTGTTTTAATTTGCATTTGCATTTTTTTCATGTATTTACTGGTCAGTTACACTTCTTATTCTTAGAAGTATATATTAATTTTCGTAGCACATTTTTAATTGGATCTTTTATTTTGGGTGGTGTAACTTTTTTTAGCTCTTTATATATTCTAGATATTAGTCCTCTGACTGTGGAATAGATGGCAAAAAATATTCCCATTCTGTAGTTCTTCCCTGCTGGTTTTTTTCTTTACTATACAGAAGCTTTTCTCCCCGATATTTAAGGTTATGTGTTATTTCTTTTTTTACTTTATTAGTACGTTTATAATACATAATGTTAGCATTCCTTGTGGGGAGTTAGTACATACAGATAATATATCTTAATTTTTTTCATCCCTTTTCTCTTCCCTCCCTCCCACCTCATCCATCTTTCTTTTTGCATTTATTTTTTTTTTGTACATTTGCAGAGCATGTTTACATTTCTTGTGTAAAGTTGACACCTTTTCTCATGCCCCATACCTTCTCTACCTCCTTCTCTAGCTCTTGTTCACCTTCCCCTCTGATAAAGATATAACTTTTTACTTCCTATTATGTGTCTTTTATTTTGCCTTGTATTTATACTTAGGGTTTCTTACATAAGAGAAATGATGTCATATTTAAGCTTGTGCGTCTGATTTATTTCACTTAACGTTATTGTCTCAAGCTGCATCTACTTTCTTGCAAATGACTTGTTTATCTTTATGACACAGTAGTACTCCATTGTGTATAAATATCACATTTTTTTATTCATTCATCTTTTAATACACATATAGGCCACTTGCAAGATTTAGCTATTATGAAATTTGCTGCTATAAATATGGACATGCCTTTATCACTGTAATATGATACCTTTAACTCTTTCCACAAGATACCTAGAGGAGGAATAGCTAGGTCAGATGGAATTAACAGTTTTAGATTTTTGAAGAAACTCCACACTGATTGCCATAGTGGTTATGCTAGTTTACATTCTCACCAACAGTGTAGAAGGACTTCTTTTTATGCAAAACTTCTTCAGTATTTTGTATTATTTCATTTCTTGATGATGGGTATTTTTTCTATGGTAAGATGAAATCTTGGTGTTTAATTTGCATTTCTCTAATGGCCACAGATTTTTAACATTTTTTAATGTGTTTATTGGCCATTTGTACTTTTTCTTCTGAGAAATGTCTATTCATTTAGATTGCCTGCTTTTTAATTTTGTCTTTTATTTGGGGGGTCTGATTTTCAAGAGCCTTCAAGAAGTAAGACTTCAAGAGCCTTACCTATTTTGTCTTCCAGCAAGTACAGTGTTTCTGTTTTAACAGATCTTTGATCCATTTTGATTTTAGTTTAGTACATGGTGATGCATATCGGTCTAGATTGAATCTGCTGGATAGCCAGTTTTCCCAGCACCCACAATGTGTTAAAGAGGCGATCTTTCTTCCATGTATGTTTTTGGCCCCTTTGTCAAAGACCAAATAGCTGAATGTATTCGCATTTGTTTCTACATCCAATATTCTGTTTCTTTGATCTGCATGTTTGTTTCTGTGCTAGTATCATACTGTTTTTATCATAGTACCTTTGTAGTAAAACTTCAAGTCCAGAATTGTGATGCCTCCCACTTTACAGTTTTTACATGAGATTTCTTTTGCCATTCTGGGTCTCTTCTGGTTCCATATAAATTCTAGGATTCTGTTCTCCAGTTCTGTGAACAATGCTGTTGGAATTTTTATTGGGATTGCTTTAAATCTGTATATAAATTTTGGAAGTATGGTCATTTTGACTATCTTGGCCCTGCCTACAGAAACAGGGAATATCTTCCTATTTTCTGATGTCCTATTGTATTTCTTTTTTCAGAATACCATGGTTTACATTGTAGAGGTCTTTTACTTCTTTAGTTTGGTTAACTTCTAAGTATTTGATTTGTCTTGGTATTCTGACTGATATTTTTTCCTAATTTCTTTTTCAGTGGGCTCATTATATCAGTGTACAAGAATGCTTCTGTTTTTATGTGTTAATTTTTATCCTTCTGCATTAATGAATGTGGTTATTAATATTAAGAGTATTGGTAGTTTTTTCGCATCTTCTATGTAGAGGATCATGGTATTTGCAAATAATAGTAATTTGACTTCTTCCTTTCCTATACATACTCATTTTACTTCTTTGTCTTACCTAATTGCTCTTGCTAGTATTTTGAGTACTACATTAAACAGGTGTGTTGACAGTGGTCAACCTTGATTTGTTCCTGATTTCAGGAAAGCTTTCAGTTTTTCCCCTCTTAATATGACACTGGCAGTAAACGTTATAAATGGCTTTTATCAAACTGAGATAAAGTCCTTCTACATCTATTTTGTTCAGTGTTTTTAATCAGAAAATGTTGGTATTTTGTCAAAAGCTTTTTGTACATCTATTGAGATGATCATGCAATTTTTGTTCTTGCTTCTGTTTATGCGATGTATTACATTTATTGATTTGACTAGGTTGAACCTCTTTGCCTCCCTGGGATGAAGCCCACTTGGTCATGATCTATGATCTTTTTGATGATTCATTGTGTTCTGTTTGCCAGTGTCTTGTTGCAAATTTTTCCATTTATCTTCATTAACAGATCCATTAAAGTGATCTATCATTCCCTTTTTTGGTTATATTCTGGTCTGGTTTTGGAATCAGGCTAATGATACCTTCCAGGAATGACTTCATGAGTCTTTATTCCCTTTGAATTTCATTTAAAAACTTGAGGGTATTGGTGTTAGAAATTCTCTGAAGTTTTCGTAAAATATAGTCATGAAGCTATCTGTAACTAGGATTTTCTTGGTAGATTTTTTTATTAATGCTTCAATTCCATTCTTATTGTTGGATTATTCAGGGTTTTAAAATCTTGCTTCAGTTTAGTAATTCATGTCTATCTAGGAATCTATTCATTTCTTCTGAATTCTCCAATTTTGCTGTACAGTTTTGCAAGGTAGTTGTAAATAATCTTTTTTATTTGGTAATATCCATTATGATTTCACCTTTTTCATTTCAAAGAACTGATTCTTTGATTCAGTAATGTTTTGTATTGTTTCAGATTTTAGGGGATCTCAATTTCATTGATTTGTGTTCTGATATTTATAATTCCATTCCTTGTACTAGCCTTGGCTTTGAATTGTTCTTGTTTTTCTAGTACCTTCAAGTGCATTATTATTTATTTGGGCTTGTTCTGTTTTTGTGCTGTGGGCATACACAAGTATAAACTTCCCATTTAGGGCAGTTTTCATTGTGTCCCTTAAGTTCTGGTACATTATACTAGCATTATCATTTAGTTCTAGAAACTGTATGATTTCTTCTTTGATTTCTTCTGTAACCAATTGTTTATTTAACAGTGTATTGTTTAGTTTCCATGCATTTGCATAACTTCCATATTTTCTTTTGCTTCTAATATCTAATTTTATTGTGCTATGATCTGATAATACACTCATGATATAATTTCAATTCTTTCATATTTAATCAAACTAGCTTCATCAGTTATTATGTGATCTATTTCAGAGAAAGTTTCATGTTCTGCTGAAAAAAATGTGTATTCTGTTTTCAGTAGGATGGTACAGATATCTATTAAGTCATTTGTTCTAAAGGTTTTCTTCAACTCTGATTTTTTTTTTTTTTTTTGGCTAGTTGATCTATTTGTGATGGTGGGGTATTAAGAACCCCACTATAATAGTGTTTATGTTTATTGGATCTTTTATGTCCAGTAATACTTGTTTTATGAAGTTGAGTGCTCTGTTGTTTGGTACATATATTTAATAATTGTTACTTCTTCCTATTAGATTGTCCCCTTAACCAGTATGTAGTGATATTCTGTGCCTTTTTTAAAAATCAACTTTGACTTATAGTCCATCTTGTCTAAATATAGAATAGTTGTACCCGCTTTGGCAGAGGGAGGGGCTCCTGTTGCATGGAATACAATTTTCCACCTGTTGTTTTATAATTTGTGAGATTTTTCAGGGGTTAAATGTGTTTCTTGCATATAGCATATCATTGGATTTTTGTTTCTTGATCCAATTCCGCCAGTCTGTGGCAGAATTAAGACCATTCACCTTGAAAGTTATTACTGATAAGTATTGACTTATTCCTGTCATTGTCTTGTTTTCCTGTTGCTGATTTCCTATCTCTCCATTCTGCTTAACTGATTCCTTACCTGGTGTTTTCATTCAATTAGACTTTTTGTCATATTTAGCTTCATTGTCTATTTTTAGGTATGCTTGAGAAGTATTGGAGTGCGGGTGTGGTGGTCATGAATTTGTTGTTATTTTAAAAGATTATTCTTAATCAAATTCACTTATTAATTATTCAAATATGTGTGCCTACTAGGCAACTATACAACTTATTCATCTTGAAAATCATATTAGATGTTGTCATTATCCTTTTGCTGATTTTTACCGATACCTGTTTGGTATCACAACAATACCAAAAAGGGAGCTTCCCAAAGATATAACCTCTCTAAAAGGAAAGTAGCAAAATATAATGCTGAAGCTGTGAACCACCTACTACTACTAAATTGTACAGATGTTGAGTATCATTGTGCTTCCCTGGAATATTTAAAATGTCTTGGATATGCCTGTGAATTCCCCTCAAAGCCCGAAGAGGTCTCTGTACAATTTGGGAACATGGATTTTTAAAGCACAGAGTTCTTTTTCTTGTCACCTTGTTAGTTCTGCATTAGCGATTTATTTGTGCCTAGGAAACTCTACCTTATAAACTAAGCAAAATGTAAAGTAAGTTAGCAAATCTTCCAGTACCAGGAAATAGGATGTTCTATAAACCTGTGTCATAATTCATAGATTTGGGTAATTCATGCTGCTTCTCTAACATCCATACTTCCTTTTCTCTTCATGTTTTGAACTCTCCCTTCTAATCCTACAGTGGCATAAAAATTTAAAGATGATACAAGTAAACACAAAATAATGACCACTGAGAGCTCAGACAACTGTTTTCTTCAATCCAAGTCTATGACCATTTAGAAATACCTCACCAGAAGACACCTGCCATAGAAAACAAAACAATATAAACCAAGTTCTTAATTGCTTCATCACTGATGCCTGCATTCCAGTTTCCTGACTTTAATGAATATATCTAAGCAGGAAGCAAACAGTACTAACAAGGAAAAAACCTATCCAGGGACTAAATTTCCCTACTGCTGTGATTCAAAAACATCTTCACCTTTAGGAAAAGAATTAAGAACTAAAAATTATTATTTGTATCTTTCCCCTTAAAAATAAATACGTTAAAGCATTTGGTGGCTATAGAAACATCTTGAAGATATTGCAATGATCGGTCTCCATCTTAACAATATCTATTTCCATAAGGTTAACATCTAGTTAGTACCCCTTAACCTACCTCGGTATTGCAGCAATAATGACCTCATTCAAAAGCTAAAAGTAATGAAGCTCTCTATTAAATAAAATTTAACTTCCTTTGCAAACTTCCCTTTACTCTTATTTACTGTTTCTCCATGAGAATCAAAAAAGACCAGCTCACATAGTGTTATTTCTACCAACTCTATAGTATTATTATTTTGCAGCTTTTTCTGCATAGCAGATGGCATAATTTGCTTCCAGTGGGATATAATGTCATCACATTCATAGTGGGGGCTATGTTAAACCCTATCCTAACCAAACCAAAACTGAACTAGATTGAAAACAACAACTTGGAGGTTGAGGTGGAGACAGCAAGGAAGGTATTCACAGAATGGAAACCTGTGAAACACACTGAAGACAAAAGAGCAGCTGCAAGCCAAGATTCTGCCATTTGAGAATGGAGCAAAAATCCCAAGATCTCTTCCTTCTCTCTGCACTAAAAAGTTATCTCCAGTTCTCAAAGCATATCCTACATGTGCTGCCTTATTAAATCATGAGGTTATCCTATACCACTAGTATTATTCTACAGCTGAAGAAACAGTGTAAGAGCACGAACCACACTGACAGCTTTGATGTGAACTGGGCACTCATGGTGTGTTGAGGGCTGTATTTACCTTACTGTACTAACATTTAGAAACCTTAAATAAGACAGGAAGGAAAACCTAAGAGACAGGGCTTTCGCTCTTGCCTTCAAGCAAGTACGTTTTAATTATATCACTTCTGATCATGAAGATGTCTAGGGACTCAGCCCCAACACCATGCATGCCAGTCCTTCGTCCACTGTTGTTGATCAGATCTGCCATCTGTCTTAGTTCAAACCCACTTTCCTTGTTACTATCATCCATACAAGGTAAAATACATAGCTGTCAAGTTTCTACTTTAGACAGTTTGTGTACTAACTGACAATTTAAAGTAGCACCTATACCATGACCAACACATAATAGATGCTTACTGAACATATGTTGGGTAACTAAATGGATAAATGATAAAAAGAAACTTTTCTTCTTATGAATGACTCTACCATCAAATTGTGCTGTAGATTTTTAAAAAGAGACATTTTAAAACTTTAAGTTGTATTTTGCAACTACTGACAGGTTTAAATATAGTGAGATCCACATATAAGGCATAATCAGCAACTCACACATGGCATAGTGCCTGGCACACTGGAACCATTCAACTCTGATAAATTAATGTAAATTACATTGGTTCAGCTTTTTAAATCACAATGAAACCTAAATAAAACATACCTGGTTCTTAGCTCTCTAATCAATAAAGCATGTTCCCAAGTTCAATACCTTTAAACAGCTCACATCTTTGTCCCACTTATTCTTTCACTCATCTCAGAAATTCATACTTACTCAAGTTAGGACTCACACATAAATTTTTCTTGGATTGTATAAATGTGAGTCTAAGCATATCACAGAAAAAGAAACTATTTCTCTTATATTCCTTGTCGTACTTCTTACAAGCATTTTTAAAACTCATTTTCAATAAGAAAATATTCTTGTCCAGTTTATGTAAAATAGGTATTTTATCACTTGTAAATAGACAAGATAGAGTTATCCCACCACCTTGTGGCCCATTTGGGTATTGCTGCTTCATAGCAAAAATATTGCACTGTATTTTAAGAACGAGAACACTGAATATTGGCAGTTTGTTTGTCCCAATCCTTCCAGCTCAACTGCCCCTAAATTCTACATACCCAAATCTTACCCATTCTTTAAAACACAGTTTAAGTGTCTCTATCACAGAGGCTTCTCTAAGTGGAAATGAAAATTACAAGGAACTGGCTAAAAGAAAATACAGTTCTACACTAAATATCCATGTCGTTTTATCTGCTTACTCTTACTTTCCACTTCATATTATACAGCCTAACCCCCTCTAGTAGACTGCAAGTATTCATGTACACAGAGGACAGGTGTACAACCACTTCCAGAGGCATGCTGAGGATGGCCTGGTAATACTTATTATTGCCAATAGTTTAACTCAGGAAACTTGCACATCAATTGTTAAACTGTGAAGGGAGCCATGACAGGTGCATTTACACAATGAAAATCAGAAAATACCACAAATCAGGACGCTTTACAAATGTGTTTGTCAACTTTAACTTCTCGACATTTCACTTTCTCTACATGTAGTACCTATGATGAGAGGAGGTGATACTCTATACTTCATAGGATTATTGTGGGGATTAAGTAAAATAACCCCTCTAAAGGTCTTTCTCTAGTGGTTAGCATAGTTTGGGCCCAGTAAATATAATATCCCCCACAGCTCCATTATATAGAATAGTATCACAGTGCATATTAGATCCCAAATAAATATTCAACTACTAAATATAAATAAAATCAAGAATTTCAGTGGGCAACTTTAAGATATGTTAATACCAACAGAAGTTCCGGGTTAATGGTAGGCCAAACCATTAGAGGGGATATATACTCTTATAAACAATCCAGCAATTCCTGTCTTCCCATTTCATTCCTGCTGTCAACTTTATGCATTTCTTTTGCATTCTGATTCACTCTAAAGTATGTGCCTGTCCCCTTATTCTCAGCACTTTATTTCACAATGCAAAAAAAATACTTTATACCTCATTTGTTCCATAAAAGGTTTTCTGTGAATAACAGATAACTTGATTTCATGTTTAGTGAATACCCATTTTATATTTTTCCAACGCAAAAAAATGAATTCACTTTCTACCACTTCTGTCATTGATCCCATGCTCCTGCGTGATTGGCTCTTGGCAGAAAATAAGTTCTTTATACTGACCTTTCGGAAAAGATAAAATTAAGTTTCCAAATGCAAAGCTGAAAACTAAATTGCCATGAATTCCAGACATTTCTGAAAAAGGGAACCAAGAAATATCCTTACCTTTTAAGGTTGTGTAGGCCACATTCTCTAAAACATAATCTCTCCCTGCTTCTCTGATCTGGATTAAAATGACTTCTGTCTTAACCTTCTACTAAAGGTCTTTTGTACACTCTTCTCCATGGGCTTTCCCTTGGTCCCTCTCACTTCTCTTCGCCTACCTTACCCAATACTAACATGTTGTTTCCTAAGATACAGGTTGCTTCCAACAGTTAACTCTTTTTAAGGTTGTGGTAGTAGCTTCATTTGCTTGCTAAAACACAAAACTGAAAATCAAAACAACTAACTAGTTGCAAAAATAGGCTTAGGATATCAGTTATACCAGATGGCTTAGAATATAATTCCAATTGTTCAAATGTAAATGTATTCAGCTAAAACAAATGTTCCTTCCTTATCTATCACTAATTATCAGAGAGATTTTTAAAATGCAGGAAAATATTCAAGTATTGGCTTTTCTCTAAGATGACCATTTCTCCTATAATATACAAATACTGTCTGTGTTCATTTCTGGCTTAAAAATATACATAGGCTGAAACAAACAGCATGTCCTCAAGATATTTGTCAAATGTGATATGTTTTGTTTAATGAAATATCTACAGTACTTCAATGTTGATAAGCATTTTATATTTCTCCAAGGAAAGAAAATGAAGTGCCCTAGAGAAGAACATGTAGATGAGGTAGTCCATTGCGGGAAAAGACTTCATCCTAGAAGTGGAAATAAGATGAGTGGGTCAGATATTAAAATTCCAAGTAATGTACAGGAATCTGTAAGACGAAGTCATGTGTCTCCACCTCCTGGTATGTTCCAAGGACACTGTTAAATGTAACGATTCTTTTCCCCACCAGCAGTCACTACCAAGTTGGCTATACTTTGTACTTCCCCCTTTTCTATTTGAAACCCAAACCTAGAGCACGTGGCAGGACTCAGGGCCAGAACAAAGATAAAATGGGCTGTCTCACCTGAACAGGTACTGCCAGGTCCCATTAAGATAAAAGCTCTAACAATAAACACCTACAGAATCAATGGTCTAGAAAGTATAATCGGAACTTCTTGTTTAATGTGTTAACTAAAGAAAATAATCTCCTTTGGGGAAATTTTTCCCTAATTTGCTAAGAGACCAAGAAAGACACATTTCATCTTCAGTGAGGAGTGGTTTTCTGTGGCATTAACCCTGCGGCTTCCAGGTTCCATAAAAAGCAAACTAGTCAGTGCTCTAAACAAGCTTATGGGTGAATTCCAGAACACAGAATTTAACCTTCTGGAGCAGAAGCTTTACTAAACCAAATAAGTCTGGACACAGTTGACTAAATAAAAACCACAACAAATTAAAATTTGCACTTAAGTGAAGAGTAAGATTTTCCAACTGAAGAGATTACATGTAGAATCTGAATTAGAGGGGAAGGAATTGAGCTGCTTGACATGATCAATCATTTACTCACCACATGGTATAGTTATAACAGTGATCCTGAAAATTTCCTTCTACTATTGCAAAGAAATTCAACTTGCCAAAATAGCCCATTCTGAAACCGGAAGGTTCTGGAGTTAAAAGAGCTACCTATTTTGGCTAAGTGATGCAGTCTTAGAGCAGTATGTTTCCTCTATTTGCTTATTTTTTAATGACAAAAAGATAAAGAGAATGGTACTAGAAATCATTTCTATGGCCATTCATAAATTGGTGATTTTCTCAGCATTTTTACTACTACCAAGAGAGACATAATCATATATGCAATAGATTTATACTATTCAGTCCTCTCTCACAGATGACTCACCATTAGTAAAATTATAGTAATAACAGTTGGATGTCACAAGGCAGGAACCTCAGTAGCTTAATGGGCTGTTCTCAGTAGTCAGATTCCAAGACAAGAATATTCTGCAGTGAGATCAAGGATTCCCTTGAGGGAGACTAATTAACCTGATTATATTTTCAAAGCCCATGGGCACAACCCTTAGGACAAATAGCTCTTAAGTTACATATATTTGTTTGTTTGTTATGGCTTAGATCTAAAATGGCCCCTGAAAGCCCCATGTGTTTGGAATGTGTTTGGAAAGTAAGTAATGGGGACATGTGTTTGGAATGTGACTGGATTATGGAGGTGTTGGAGCTGACTTGCTATTTACAGGAGGTGGGGGTTGGTCAGAAGAGGAGAGTCCCTGTGGGTGTGAAATACAGTCCCCTTTCCTGGCATTTCTCTTGACTCTCTCTTTGCTTCTTTCCTGCCATGAGGTGAGCAGCTGTCCCTCCACCAGACCCCTGTGCCATGCCATCCTGCCTTGGAGCCAGCCAACACAGACTGAAACATGAGCCAAAATAAACGCCTCCTCCTTTCGGGGGAGGTGCGGGGTATTTTGTCCCAGTGACAAGAAAAGTAACTAAGCTATTTTTTTAATTCCATAACTTTGAATACTTTACTTCCTCAGCAGCAGCCAGAAAGTAGGCAGTCTCTAAATATGGGTAAGGTTTGGCAATATAAATGGTGAGCAACTTTATCTTTAGAGAAGCAGTTTCAGATCTGGGCCCAAATGTACTTTATCACTCAATATTACTGAAGATATCTGAATTGCTTAAAAAATTGAATGTGGGAATACATCAAAAATTTACTTAATTTATGTGAATCTCAGTTCTCAAATCTTGTTCAATGAAGTAATAAAACTGCCTATGACATAGAATGTTGTTAGGAAATTTATAATATTTGTAGTAAACTAGATGCAGTTGGTATAGTTTCAGCAGTCAGGAGGCTAAGGCAGGAGAATCGCTTAAACTCCAGAGTTAGAGGCCAGCCCAGGCAAGACAATAAGACCTCATTTTTTGTTAAATGTAGTATTTAGTATAGTATCTATATCTTAATCACTTTTCCCATTGCTGAGACAAAATAGCTAACACCCAAAGTTAAAGGAGGAAAGATTTATTTCAGCTTACAGGCTGTAGAGGTTTCAGTCCATGGTTGATTGGCTCCAAGGTGGGGTAGCATGGTAAGCAGACACTGCACAGGAGAAACAATTCATGGTGTGGTAGGGCAGGCAGCAGGCAGCAGGCAGCAGGCAGCAGCAGGCAGCAGCACCTGCCTCACCCTTTTATCTCTCCTAGGCTACCCACATTTAAGGTGGGGCCACACACACCCAGAGTGGGCCTTCCAATTATCCATACCCAGAACTATGCTTAGCCAATTGGGGAACTAATTTAGTAATCACACACCTTTAATCCCAGCCATGTGTGAAAAGCCCTACCTATGAGTGCATGAGGCTTTCAGGGGGACAACCAGGTACAAGCCATAATAGTCTAAATATATGCTATCCAAACATTATACCCACTAGCTGCATGTGTTCATTTAAATCAGGTGTAGATTAATTAAAAATTTTAATTTGGTACTGAGTCACACTAGCTATATTTCAAGTATGCAGTAGTCATATGTGGCTGGTGGCTACAGTACTGGTCAGAACAGATATGAAATATTTTTATCCTCAGAGAAAGTATTCATTAGGAGTAGAAAAAGAGTTAAGTGCTCAATAAAAGTAAATTTGAAAGAGCAGTCATTTTTTCCTCCTCCTTACCAATTTCTCTAAGTTCTCAGGCTGCCCCAGATACCACCTTGTCAGAAGGAAGGGATGAAAAAAAAAAAAAACAGCTCTATTTATCATATTTTTGCTCCCAAGAATATTGGAGTTCAAATAAAAACACAACATGGAAAAAGTAACACATCACAAATGGAAGACATTCGAATGAGAAGAAATGGATGATGGGAATTTCAGGCACTGTAGACACTGCAGAAGGTCTTGTTAGAACACAAGTGCGAGGGCGTCTATGTAATCCTCAGTTCATATATGAAGATCTACCTACTTATATCATGAAGCTGTTTTAAACACATTAACACTAAGGTAATAAGAAAGAAAATATATTTTTTCTTTCACATGAAAGCTTCCCTGATTGAAATACATAAAAATAAGAACTCATCATTTTTCCAGAGTTAGTCTTGGGTACTTGAGTAAAATTGTTCGCTTCCTCCCTATTTTCCTTCTATTCCTCCTTCTCTTAGCTGCTAGACAGGAGCTTTTAGAAGCAAGTTAGAGTCATTCCTCTAGGTGAACTACAAGAACTTTGCTTTTCTCATTACAATGCTAAATTTTTCACCCAGGAAGTACTCCTGTCTGCCATTTTTGAACAGGCAATGTCTAAAGAGGCACAGTCTCAAACGGAGCATCCTCAGGAATATGCCTGCCTCTACATGTGATGACTGGTCTTTCCCTTATAAACATGCATAACTCTTCCTAATGTGATCCCTTTCTCCCTCATGTTTGAGGAGACAGTGTTATGGGAGCTATCTTTCTGTAAGCAATAAACCCTACTTCTCTCTTCTATCTCCTGGGATAACCCATTGTGTTTGCTTACATTTCCTAGAGTCAGAATTAAAGGAAGCTACCACAGCAAAAATGCTGCTGAGAGTCTAAAAAGTTGTGAGAATCTTGAATTATAATTGCCACTCTCAGATGATACTTGGACGTATCCATTGAAATTGCAGGCACTTGTAGATCTGGGTTCAAATGCCTGGGGGCGGGATTTCTCTGTAACAGGACTCAACTGAAAAAATGATACCAACTTTCAAAAGATGCACATCTTGCTTTCAAAACTACATAGCACATATCTATAATCTCAGCACTCTTGGAGGCTGAGGCAGAAGGATTTCAAGTTTAAGTCTACCCTGGGCAACTTATCAACTTAGCAAGATCCTGGATCAAAAAAAAGGCAGAGGGTGGAGAGGCTAGGGATATAGCTCAGGGCCTTGAAGGCCTTGGATTTAATCCTCAGTACTCTCCCCACCAAAAACAAACCCCAGACTGTGTGCCTTAATACAGATGAGAATGAAGATTCAATTAAAAATTAGAAGACCTGATTTAAAATTCAAAAATTGAAAGAGCCAAATTAAAACTTAGAATGTCTAATTTTAAAAATTAAAAAGTTTTGTTCATAGGTGATCATTTTCAAGGTAGTGTATGCAAATGTTACAACCTAGAACTGAAATGAAAATGAAAGTGTGTGAACATATAATAGCAAAGTTCATTCTCAGAACCTTGGTATTTAAACATGATAATAAATTTGTTCTTGTGTTTCTCATGAGTAAAATCAATTCCTTGTTGATATTTCAGGTTAAACAATTACATAATTCCCTTCTTTTACCTCTTTACCTCTTAACAGTTCTCTTTTGATAGTACACAACTATGAGATATTCTATAATCATCAATCCTGGGTATTACCACTAACATACTTACACTAAAAATATTTTTATTGTGATTTTATCTTTATGGTTTTTCTGTTGTCATGTCAAAAAGGGAAGTTACAGATATCATAAGACTATAAAGCAATGATAAAAGCATAGAACAATATGCAAGAGTTTTTATTACACTGAAAATATATTTAGTAGCAGTTCAAACACAAGAACAAACTAATATCTTTTGGGAAGCATAAATAATACAGGATCACAATTTTGTAAGATACAACTTGAGTTATGTTAATAATATGCCATATTTTCTCTTATTTTAAAATTATCTACTTTACCATAAAATTTGGGCTACTAAAAAGACATTTTTTAGTGCAATTTACTTTCCATTTTGGTATTTTTAACAATACTGGCCTCAAATTGTCTGTAATATATGTATTACCTATTATTACTATATTAGTATGTATTTCACTAAGCAGAAATTTCATAGCTTCTACTTCTTCCTGATGTTGGAAATTTCTTTCTGTATTACTTGAAACAGGTATTCTCTAATGAAAACACATGAGAAAGACAAAGTGCTTTAAAAAATAACTTACCCATTATTGCAATGAACAAAATCTCATAGACATCAACTAACTTCTATACAGAGCATAAAAGCTCCTTATTCAGCCTATACTAATAATAAAGCCAGGCATTGTGGCACACACCTGTAATCCCAGCACTTGGGAGGCTAAGGTAGGAGGACTGCCACACGTTTGAGGCCAGATTGGGCTACAAAGTGAGTTCAAGGCCACCCTGAACTATATAGGAAGACCTTGTCTCACATCACATCATCATCATCATCATGATAATGGTTAAAATGTCATCATAAGTGTGCACAGCACCTTTACTACTCAAAATTCTTTGACCAAAATAACAGAAATTGCTCTGATTTAACCTAAACCCAAAGAAAGGGTTTGCTATGAGAACACACATATGTCATATGAATCAAAAAGGACTAAAACCAGAAACAGCTATCGAGAACAAAACAAATTCTGTTACTCATCTACTTTGTTTTTCTCTCAGAAGATTTTTTCTCTGTTTCTCCAACCATATCCCAAATAATGCTACAATGACACAGTTTCAGCAGTTATTTGGTTCCAACTCCTTATCATGAGAATCCAGTTGAATACTAGCTTGAGTCAAGCGTGCACCTAGAAGCCAAATGCATGGGTCTAACCACATCACATAAACACAACTGGCAGAAGCCCACCTCATGAGATAGGTTGGGTGGGGGCTGGTATATTCCCACAGGGAAATACGTATCAATCTGGGCAGAAATTCCCAAAAGGTATGAACTATTATGCTTTGCTTGCTTACAAATTAATTCACTTACACAATCTTATTTGATAAGATAAATAAGATTTATTATTGCCTATACCATAGCTACTTAATATCTAGTAGTGATATTTCCTATTGAAAAGCTGATATTCCAAACTGTACTATTCATGCTGTCATTGACACTAACACATATATAATTTCTGCTGCCTTTAGAACTTCCATCACTGACTATAAAGTATTGAGCTCAGATAAAGCTAGTGAGACAAAGCCACACAGAACATCAAAACCCAGGCCAGGAAAAAAGCATGACTAAAATCTACCAATTAAAGTGCACTTTTGTTAAACGTCAAAAAACATAAAAACAGAAATATCATATAGTTATATTCCATAATTTATCCAAAGATAATTCAACATACAGAATGCTAGCTTTATCATATTGCATTGTTTTCCTTTTATTCAATTTATTGCTGACCAGATTAATTTTTCTTCTGTCAGTGAAAATCCAAAACAAATTTAAATACGTAATGCAATATTCCAGTCCAAAGCCTATTTATAGCAGTCAATTTGGGCAACTCACTAATGTATAAAGATACCTGCTTTTCACCATCTACCTATAATGGCTTTCAGAACAAACTCTAAAGATCAAGGGTCCTGGTCAATGAAAAGCAGGTGTCTAGAGAAAAATAAGATGGGGGTTTTTTTATAATTAAAAAAACTAGCAAAACAACAATGAAAACAAAATCAAAACAACAAAAATGATACATGACCTCAAAACAAAATGATAATGTAGGTTGCTACATTACATACTGCTGTCTGCAACAAAGTTGTTCAGTCTACCAGACTTAAGAATGTAAGACTGATCAAACAATCAAAAAGAGTAAGATAGGTTTCTGAACCAGGAAAAAATGAAAGACTATCTGGTATTCTGAAGATTGCTTATATCACCCTACAAACATCCTCTCATTATTTTAATCTCACACTCTATAAAATACTTTTGGAGCCTTTGCCAGCAAGATAAAAACAACTAAACTGAAGGGTCAACATGAACTGAATATCTTATTCTGCAAACATCATTGACAGCTTCATGAAATAAAGTAAAATAAATCCCTCAACATTTTTACAAAGGGCAGACAGTACTACCAAGAAGAAATCAAAATCAAACCAGCATAGCAAGACACAAATACAAGGATGTAGTTCCCCTCACAGCTCTTATGATCTTTTCTTTACAATATTCTTATAATTCTATTTATCCTCTGTATGTATAGTTATTTGTAAAACTTCAAGCCTTCCTAAGGCACCATGTCTTTTTCATGTGTATATTCCCCTCAACTGCTAAGCACAGCACTGTGTACATCATTAATATTCAAAAACTTTTTCTTGAAATGAAAGAACAGAAGCCAAGCATGACAGCACACATACCTGGGAGGCTGAGGCATGAGGACTACAAGTTTGAGGCCACTCTCAGCTACATAAGGTGTTCAAGGCCAATCTGAACTACATAGGGAGACCCTGTCTCAAAATATCAAGAAAGAAATAAAGATAGGAGGGAGACAGAGAAAAAAGGGCAGGATGCTCTTTGAGTAACTGCAAAATTTTCTTATCATTTACAATTCCTGAAAAATGAAATGAATCTTATCTTCAGGCAATCAGAAATTTCTCTTTCCTATACACACTTTTTATTCATTTGCAACTAAGGTTCCTTTCGCCTGAAACACCTTTTCCTAATTGTTCTAAATCCTATATCTATACTTCAAAGCCTATGGCAAATTGCCTTTTTCATGAAGTTTTCTCTGATCTCCTCAGCTTAAAGTAATTTTTCCCACATCTGAAGTTCCATAGTATGAGGTCATGAGTTTAATTGTCAGCACCAAAACTAAATAAATAAATAAATAAAATTCCATAGCAAGTCACCAAAGCACCAATTAAAAGTATGTCTTTTAATTATATTATAAGCAGGGAATTACATTATGTAACTGACCCATCTTCCTTTTTAAGGGAAAAAAAATAGTATGCAACTATTTCAGACTATTTAGTAGGTGACTACCTTGAAGTCTGTGGCTCATATGACACAAGTCTTCTAATTCGCGATGCTCCCACCCATTGAAGAGGATATTACCTCCTTGCACTTGAACCACCTTGTGAGAAAACAAAGAATAAATGTCCCAGGCAGCTTTGTGATCTGCTTTATGGACAGCTACAACCACTATTCACACAGTGACATCTGAGGCCTCTCTGCTGGCAGGTTGTTGTTCCTATCCTGTAGCCTGAGTGAACTTAATGCCAAGTGTTGCCTGTGAGTCTGAACTTCAGTTGAATCTAAAAAGACTGCATGGTGGAGCTTTCAAGGATCTTATTATGATGTATAAGTGAATTAGAACATATAAAACTCTTAAAACAGTGTCTAGCACATAATAATGGCCCAGTAAGTGTTAGCAATTGTTGTCCCTGGTCAGAAAGTGACAAAGTTGGAATATAAAGCATATGTTATATAGCTTATTATGGGGAGTGGCTGAAGCTGAAGACTGATCACACATGCGGGGCTAGAGCAAGGCCAGCCCAGAGAACACAGAGTGCCCAAAGCGAGCCAGGTGAACAGGTTGATCCAGCCCAGAGAACACAGGGTGCCTGAGGCAAGCTAGGTGAACAAGCTGTTAGGCACAGGGGTTTCACCTGACATCAACCTACCAAGTATATAAATAAACACACTGCAGTTCTTTTCTCCACCAAGACAGAGGGCTCCACCTGACCTCAGCTTTCTGCCTTTTCACTCTTGCCTTCATTTTTTCACGGTCCTTCCCCTGGGGGTTTCTCAAGAGCTGTTCTCAACATGGCAGTTTTTAGCTAGATGTCCCCCCAAAAGCTCATGTATTCAATGGTGGGGCTTTTGAAAGGTGCCAGGGCAGTGCAGTGAAGCTGACTTGTTACTAGATGGTGAGTTCTGGCAGAAGCGGTGGTCATTGTGGGTGTGACCTGGAAGGGTAGATCTCCTTTCCCAGTTCCTCCCTTAACTCTCCCTTTCCTGGACGCCATGATGTGAGCAACTCCTCTTCTGCCTGCCCCTCTACCATGCATTCGACCTTGGAGCCAGCCAACAGTATTCCATAACCATGAGCCAAAATAAACCTCTCTTCCTTTAAGTTGTGTCAGGTATTATGTCTCAGTGACAAACAAAGTAACTATGAGCATGTCTGAGTTCAGATCCTATTATCCTAACCATTACATTTTGGTCTTTTCCACATAGAACCAGCTTTCCCTTTCCCTCTCTAAAGCTGCTGTCCAAAGAGTTTTTTATCAAATGGTGTGGTGGACTGACAACTGGTGGTCAACTTGCAACACCCAGCTGAACTGAACCAGTGTGGTGCTGGGTGTGGGACGCTTACCTCAGGATTGTGGCCAACAAAATACAAAGGAGAAGTAGAGAAGAAGAGGTGCTGTTAGGGACCCGTTGGTTCTCCTGGGGCTGTTGGTTCTCCTAGAGGAGCTTGTCGTGCTGGCTTTCCTGATATGAACTTGGCTGTTCTCATTCGGAGGAGCTCAGGACCTTTCTGTTGCTGAGGATGGCTGTGGTACTTTTCGGGGGAGCTCTGGTTTTTACTTTGAGTGTCACTTCCTGGCTCCAGTGTAGAACCCTCATTCTGTTGGCTCAGAGCCTTTATCCCACTAGCACAGACTTTCTACCTTCCACTACTGACCCTTTGAGCATTCCCAGCGCAGATCTGTGAAACGGACCTGTATGAGACATTGTCATGGGCTCTAGTTCTCCAGCTAGACTCATGCAGGACATTGCCATGGGATCCAGGTCCTCGGTTGGATTCCTTGAGTCTTCAGTGTGTGGACAGATTTCCTGCACTCTTTTGTGCAAATTCTTTGGGGGACTACTATAAAATAATCCTATAAGTTATTAAACTGTTCCCCTTGCAAACCGTGACTATAATAGATGTGTACTTCAGTACAAAATTCAGTGACTTTATAACCTGCTCATAAATACTGACATTTATAAACATGGTTTTTTGTATGTTCCCAAACCTGATAACACTTAGTATAACTGTTAGTATAATTATCTATGAAAATGATGGTGAACTATGAGTGCAAAGAATTTCTTCCTTCTATGATGCCTAACTGGAACTCTATGAAGACTTTAAAAGAAAAAAGCAAGTCACACACACACACACACACACACACACACACACACACACGCCATTGAAGTAGGTGTGAGAAAAAGACAGGTGGTGTGTAGTTAGATAGTCTCAAACTGCTTCCATATATTTTAATTTTTGCCCGGCTTTTAACCTCTTTCTCCTTGTGATGCTGGAAACTGAACCCAGGTCATTGTGCGAGATGCTAGATATGTGCTCTACCCCTGAGCTAAGTCCCCAGCCCCTGCCCCACTTTAAAGATACCAGAACTGGAAGACAAGTAAATATAACATAAAACTCTGATCAGTAGTCTACATCTACACACATACAAACTCTTGGTCATATATCAAAAGACTAGTAAATGTACATACTGAATGTATGTGCATGTGAAAGTGTGTGTATGTTTTCAATAAGAGGGTGTTACCTATGGATATACTAAAAGAGTTGCAGGGACAAGACAAAAAGGTTTATAAAGAAAAAGAATCAATGTAAAGAGAGTAACCAACGCTATCAGTAACAGAGTCAGGAAAGATACAGGCAATGGGACACAAGCTGAGTAACTACAAAATATGGAGTAAAGGCAGTGAGACATGAATACAGTGTGATAACAGGCAGAGAGGTCTAAGCAGCACAGCATGTTGAGAAAAGGTAGATTCAGGGGTTCAAATCAGAGAGTAATATTAATAGATACCTAAGAAATAGGCAGAGTCTAGGACCTTAAAAGCCAGAAAACAGAGGTTAGCCTTTGAGAGAAAACATAGAGTGAACACAAGAGTTATAGGCAGTAGACTACAATAAGTGAATGTGTATATTAAAAGACTAGTACAGCAGTGGCAGTATGAGAGATTTGAGGGCATGGAAATGACAGATTTTTAAAAATGATTAGGTAAGTCAAGCAAGAAATGAGAGTCTAGGACTAAGTAGGAGGAAATTAAAATGAAAAACACCATAGAGGTAGAATCAACAAGAGTTGGAGAGAAACTGGCTCTACAGAGAGAGCTTGGGCTAAGTAAGTAGAAAAAAGAGGGTAAGAGCAAAGATAGAACTACACACTGCACCTGGAAAACACAGCATGGGCTATCAGAGAAAGTTAGGATAGCAAAGCCTTCATGGCAGTGACATGTCCTTTTACACTGTCTAAATGTCAAGGGTCCTGAGAGGCAGTGCTGAGGTCCCATGCCTCAGGCTGAGGTCAGGTCTAGGCTGTCCTATTGAGAATCTGCTGGAGTTCTCCCCAGAAGTCCACACGCAGAGCTTTGGGAACTGTTCTGTGCATGTGTTCAGGATCTCGTAGCTAACTAACAGACCACGACTATTTCCCCTGTCAGCCTTTGCTACACCCTAATCTCCTATTCAGTCCTTTCTATATGAAATCATGAGTGGTTGTTAATATGGAGTAAGCCCAGGGAGGGTGACAAAAGAAAAGGACCAAGAACAGAACCCCGCAACACTCACATTCTGAATGACAAAAAGGCACTGTTAAACAAAAATTGTAGGAGGCCTTTATTTTGGACTAAACTCCTGCACTGGACCAGACCATAAGAATCAAAATAGTCACACTAAAGTTTCACGTCACCAAACTGAAGCAGAGGTGTTTATCAGATCTTCTGGAGAAATCAGGGATTAGACAACAGCCAACTTTACCAAACCCTTTTCAATTGGCATGACAATAATAAAGCTCTTCTGCCTTAATTCTTCCACACATAAAAAAGTAACCTGATGGTAACTAATCAGGTATTTTCCTCTTTTCTGTATTCCTGTCCCTACTTAATTTGTAAGTGACCAGTCAGCTTCTATGCATTGTTTCTGCTTCTCCAGCCCTTTCTGCCTGTTAAACCAATTTCTTCTGTTCAGCCCATTAGAACACTTACTGTATTTTATGGAATGAAGTGTTACCTGACTCTGGAATTGAAAATAAAGTCAAGATCTCTAAACTGTTATAAAATTTTGGGATTTTTTTTTTTTAGTTAGAATCTCACTATATACTTTAGGCTGTCCTTGAACTCACTATATGCAACCCATGCTGACCTGAAGCTCACAGCGATCCTCCTGCCTCAGCCTCCTGAGCGCTGGAATTATAGCTATCTACCACCACACCTGGCTCTAAACTGTTGCACTTTTGTCTTAGGACAGTATTAAAATGAAAAAGTAATACACAAACTGCCAGGTGTGGCTGTGCAAGACCCTAACGCCAGTACTCAGGAGGACCGCAGTGAGTTCAAGGCCAGCCTGGGCTACATGGCAAGACTCTGTCCCAAAAAAGAATAAAAAAACCCGACAAGGGAAAAGGGAGAAGAGGAAGAAAAGCAAGACAATCAAAGAGGTTGAAACCATTCCAGTGGGGCTAGAGGAATAGCTCTATGGCAGAGTGCTCGCCCAAGGCCTAGGGCCAGCTTTTTTTTTTTTCCATTTGTAACCATCTGCATTTGTATTAGCATTCTGGTCTTTTGAGTGTTTTGTTTTTACTTTTTTCGCCCCCAAGCCTGGGGTAGTGGGGAAGCAGGCTAAGCTGATGGGGAACCGGTATCTTTATCATGAAGGGGGCCATACCCAACACAAATGCCTATGGCACTCCAAATGGCTATTCTGCAACCTGGGCACAAACTCTATCCCAGGTCTTCCAACTTCCCCGCAAGCTCCCCTTCTTTAGAAACCCTAGTTTGCGCGCCCGCTGCACCCCCATTTAGACTTTCATCTGATGAGTCTAGCAAAAGTGTACTAAGGCCACAAAATCCCTCACAAATGCCTCACTTCTAAAATCCCCTCCGTAATGCTCCCAGAGAAAAGTAAAGCATTTTATTTGTATTCCAACAGTTATGTCCATACCTTACAGGGTTTTGTAATTATCAGCTGTATCTGGGGCTCCAACAGGGATAGCCAGACCAAAATATTCAAGGCCCCATTAGAGGAGTAGGAAACACTACAACTCCCATGAGGCAGTGGGGCCGCGGGACCCAGGACTCCCAGCATCCTCTGCGAGGCGCCGGACTGCCCGGGTAGGAGGAGAAGGGAGAGGCGAGTAAATATTTACGGAATCTGTGGCGAAGTCGCCTTTCTGGATGGCAGCGTGTGAGGAGGAGCTGGAATCCCCAACGGAACAGCTGGATGTAGCGCGAGGCCAGGAGAACTTGCCCGTGAGCGCGTGGCCCCCGGGGGCGGGCCCAGAGCCCTTCCAGGTAGGGGCCGGGCTAGGAGACCGCGGGCGGGGCGGGCGGGGCGGG
>NW_004955421.1:9041781-9079971 GCF_000276665.1 Chinchilla lanigera | reverse complement strand
CGGGGCGGGGCCAGTGTGCGAGTCCTCCTGCAGGTGGCCCCTCTCAAACTGACGCAGAAGCTGCGGCAGCTCTCCACCTTTTTTCTGCTGTTAGCACCTGAGAAAAGTTACACGCACACGCTTCGGTCTTTTCCAAGCTTTAGGTCCTTTCTCCTTCGCAAGGAATTTGCCCTCTTCCATCGTAGAATGGCAGTTCCCCGAAGTGAAAGACCAGAAGCCGCTGCCCTTGGGAGGAGCTCTGAGAACCCGTTTTTTGTCCATTCTGCCCTTAGAACTCATTCAGGTTCCAGGGCACATTGGTTACTTCTGTGATCTCAGGGGTCTTATATGTACGATAAGCGAAGTCCTATTCACAGATCTCAGCCTGGTGTCCTAAAAAGCAGCCGCTGGAGTCAGAGTTGGCTGAGATCTCACACAAATTATCTCCTGCAAAGCCTTACAGTCCACCAGTGTACAGTTTAATAATACCACTCTTCCCCACTGCTTTGAGAATTCCATTCTACCACTGAATTATACTCTGGCCCTTAAAAAAAAAAAAGTAAAGAAAAAACATCACTTTTCTAATACATTCTACTTTAAATTCAGATATTTACCAAGAACTCAGTGCATGCAGAATGGTGAGTTGGGTTGCAGAAAATACAAAAAGCAGAAAAACATACTCCCTGCCCTCAAAATATTAGCAACGTACAATTAATTTTAATCAATTAGTGTGTACTATTGAACAAAACTATGGTTTTCGTGTGTGTGAATTCTTTGATCTTGAGTCATGTTTTTCCTTGCCATATCCAAGAAAAATCTGCAAAACTATTGGCCAAATATATTTCTTTAAATTAAGTATGAAATTAACTTAAGAATAAATTGGCCAGGCATGGTGACACTCACCTGTAATCCCAGCTACTCCAGAGGCTGAGGGAGGAGAAATACAAGTTCAAGACCAGCCTGGGCAATTTAGCAACACTCTATATCAGAATTTAAAAGGTAGAAAGTAGCTCAGAGGTAGAGCACTTGCCTAGCATGCATGGAATCCTGGGTTGAATGCCCATTGGTGCAAAAAAAAGGATATATAAGTCTTTCCAGTAAAATCATTTCATCATCAATGTCCATAATGATGTGCTAATTATATTCTTCAAAATGCACTTTTAAGTACTTGTCTATTTTTAAAAATGAGAGAAAACAAGAAAAAGATTTTTGATTGATGCTTAGACCTATAGTTGATGACATAAATAAACATCAGGAGACTGAAATAAAAGTTCTTTAGCTACCTCGGTATATACATTTATCTGGATAGAATTAGGATTACCAAAGGATCCCTTTCTCAAGGAGTTGATGGTATTACGAAGAACATGTAACATTCTTAATGTATTTAAAAGACATCCCAAATTGCCTACAGTTAATTTTCTTCTATATATTCAGGGAGCACAAAGCCAGTTTTGCAAATGGTCCAGATACCTTGCTCCAGACCTTGCCATCACAGGCATATGTACCCATAAGAATTAAGGCCTGAAAAACCTAAGGTAAAAATAACTTTGTGTCTGGTTTTGCTTACTGTGTGAAAAGTAAAAAGAACATTCAAATGTTCAGATTGGAACCAAGCATTTCATAATGTCATTAGGGTTGAAACCAAGTAGAAAATAAACTAATTTTCTACTGAGCTAGGAGTCAAATTTAATCATTTTTTACGTCTCTGAAACCGGCTTCGAAGGTTATTTTTAAGACCTCAGTTGGGTCTTGACAAGAATTATCTGGCTCACAGTCTTCTAATAACTGTTTGGAACAGAAACAAACTTAGGAGGATAGAAGCCAAGTACAAAGATTCTTGTGACTGGGGTTTCAACACAACCAAAAAAGGAAAGAAGATCTTCACAATACTTTCTTAAGATTCAGAATTGAGGCCCAGATTGTAAGCCCAGGATATTATTTGGAGTCATACTTCAGTTTCTGGGACCTTGCTTGATACAGAACTTGACTAAGTAAAAGTCCCACTTCCAGGTAAAAGATATCAGGAGCCTACAATCAAACCATCAAAAAGTACTTCCTGAGCACCTGCTATGTGCCTAGACTATGGATAGAAATCCTGCCCCCATCTCTACTCTATACCCCAAGTCACATGACTATGCTTTTCCTTGAGAGAAGCCCCACACATTTAGCACAAAGTATGTAATGGTCCATGATGTTCATATCCCAGAGTTCGTGTTATTAACAGTAAATGCTGGCCTAGTTCTGAGAAGGAAGAAATAATTGCAGACAAGAATAGAGATGAAACTATATTTGCTCTTCAGTATGTTTTCTGTTTCCACTTTGGCTTTTTGGGTAATAATTGTTTGTTGGAAATTTTTTCTGTCAGAAAAGGCTTGAAATCTCCACCTAGTGCTTCATCAATCCAGTTTCTGAGATATTGTTTTGCACTGATCATTTTGCACTTATTCTCAACTCTTATTCTCAACTTATTCTCAACTCTGAGTAATTCTATGTTTTGATACATATGAAGAAAAACTAAAGCTTATAACCTGACAGTGCAAGAAATGATCCCCCCAAAATCTTATTTTTCATAGCCTCCTGTGTATTTTTCTGGCTGATGCCAAATCCCAGAATATGTATCTAACAGCTAATAAGTTAATACTTGTTAATGAATAAGAGAAGTCAGGGGTAGGCCAGCTCTTGGCTTTTCCCCCACTCAAAAGTTAAGTAATGGAGGACAGGAGACTAATTCCTAGGCACCTTTCGGTTTTAATATGTTTGACCCTGGGAAATTTAACTGCAGAATTGTTTTCTTTACCATCCTGCTGTTTGGCCTGCATAATTTTTTTTTGTTGTTGTTGTTTTGTTTTTCTCCGGTACCGGGAACCAAACTCACGACCTTGCATTTGCCAGGCAGGCGCTTTGCCACTGAGCTAAATCCCCAGCCCCGGCCTGCATAATTTTTATTGAACTTTTATGTGCCAATCACTAGAGTAAGCTTTTTACGTGGCTTGTTCCATTTTTTTCCATTATAGTAACCAAAAAAGTAGATAAGGAGATTTTTGAAGGGATTAACTAAGTAATTTCTCAGAAATATATGCTGATAAAACACCTAAAAATAGTACCTAAAAACAGAAGAATTAAATGAAGTTAGTTTTTATTAGAATTAGGAAGCTAATATTTTTAAAGTATCAAGTTCCAGGCTGAGTACAGTATTGTTTAATGTAAAGTTCATGATAACTACCCTATGTATGAGTATTATCCCTATGTTATAGTTGCTAACCTGAAGCTTAGCAAATCATCTGCTCAAAGCTGCAGTGCTAATAAGAGCCTAGCTCTCCGTGTGTCTCGGTCAGGACAATCCGTGTTCTGCACTAAGAAGCCTTCACTGCTTGGCTGGTGTTATAGGCCATAGTCATGAGTTTTCCTGTCTGACCTCTTGCACACTTTGCTCCAGACTCATCTCCTAATGGAGACCTCATTGCCCATTGGTCATTTACATCTTTGACTAAATTTCCTATCCATTTTTTGGAACCATTATCAGCTTTCACCCTGTTATCTCAGTCAGGAGTCATTTGTAAGACTTATAACACAGATTGACTTGAGCTAAAGAGGGAGGGAATTGCTTCAAATAACAGAAAAGTCCAAAAGTGGTTACTTTAGACACATGGGGATTCAAGAACTCTAACAGTGTCATGAGATATTTCTTTCTGCCATATTCTTCCTTTGCCATGCTACTTTTCCTTTCATGGTTGACTGCACATTTAGTACATCTTTAAGTGGTAAGCTTGAGAATGCAGAGAAAACACTATGATTTACCAACTCCAATGGAAAGCATGCTGCTTTCTGTAATTGTTTCAGTAGAAGTCCCAGAATTCTGTTTCTATTATGACTTAGGCTATGGTGCCTGGCAAGCGCAAGGTCGTGAGTTTGATTCCCGGTACCAGAGAAAATCCAAAAAAAAAAGAAAAAAATGACTTAGGCTATGGGTCCACCCATAAATCAAATATTTTTGAAAAAAGCAAGTAATATTATGTTTTGTCAGGTCTAGATCTCAGTCTAGCTGGGACCCTTAGCCAAGCCACTGAGACAAAAATAGGGGCTTTTCATGTTAAGTGAAATAAGTCAGATACACCTGGTTAAATATGTCATGGTTTCTCTTATATGAGAAACACAAATTATAAATAAAGAGCAAAGTAAAACAATGGGAAGTAGGGAGATAGATGTTTCTCAAATGAAAAGATGATCAAGATAGATGGAGAAGGGCGGGAAAGAAGAAAAAGAGGATGGAAACAGGAAAAATGTGTTACATGCATGTTCCAACTCCACACACATGTAAATGTTATGTACTAGAAACATGTACTAATAAAAAATAAAACTGAGAAAATCCAAAAAAAACCAATATCAAATCAGCTTCCTCTGAATTTGAAACATTAGCTTAGCTTTCGGGTAGATAAAGTTCAGCAGATCGCCTAGCTTATAAATATTTTCAATGGAATGTAACATAAGTAACCTCAGATTATTTCTAAAAAGAATAGTTTTCAATATGTAGTCACATTCCTGAAACCATAGATAATCACATAATCATATGTTAAATTAAACCAAGGTTTTCTGAAGATTATTTTTGTGAGGAGTCACTTTTAGGTCCAATAAAGTATCTTTCTGGCATGGTATTTTACTGACCTTTCATGAAGGAGAAAATGGAGACACATGAGGATGGAATGACTTACATTCTCTTTAAATGGGAAATTTACCTAGAAGATTATATAATCTGCAGCGCATTTGGAATTAGCTACCATTTGTAGTCTGAAGTCCCTTGCTTAGATAATGCATTAAGTTTAATTGAAGAACTTCTAAAAATATGTCACTTTAGGAGTGAGGCACTAAGGATCTAACCCAGGGCCTTGTGCATGCTAGGCAGAGAGCTCCACCACTAACCTATCCTCCCCCAATCCTTAAAAAAAATTACTTTATAATGTTTTAAGATACTGTTTTTAAAAAAATCTCCTCAGGAAAAGATTTGAGAGGCTCAATTTTTTTTTCATATTAAGTAAAAATAAGCAAATACAATGGAGATTGGGACAGTACTGGGAACAGACCCCAAGAAGCACTGAGCTACATCCCTAGCTCTTTTTTTGTTTTTGTTTTTTGTTTTTTTTGAGAAAGGCTCTCACTAAGCTGCCTACACTGACCTCAAATTTGAAATCCTCTTGCTTTAACCTCCAAAAGTAGCCAGGATTATACACAAGAATCACTGTGCTCAGCACAAATGTTGTTTTTCAACAAAGAAAATTATGCTTTCCTAGTTACAAAACTGCAGTCTGTCACATTTGATTGTAAAAGGAATTATCTGTCAACAAAATCACTTTAGAGTTTAGTGATTTATGTATTATCCTAAAATATGGACACATTGAACCAATCAGTTTAAAAGAATTCTTTATGAAGTTTCACAAAGATATAGTAAAATCTTTATTTTACTTCATTTACTTCTTAAAATGTCTAGGGAACCATTTATGTTTCAACATAGAATCTTTGAAAAATTAAAAATTGTTTTGTTGGGGGTTGGTTGTTGTTTTGGGACAGGGTCTTACTATGTAATTCAGGCTGGTTTTGAACTCACTCTGTAGCCTAGGCTGGCCTTGAACTTACATCTATCCTCCTGCTTCAGACTCTGGAGTTCTGAAATTGTAGGCATGCACCACCATGCATGGCTGAGAAATGTAGTCTGAAAAAATAAAAAACAGCATTCACTGCATTTGACAAGTAGGGATATCTTTTATAAACTTTCCGCTATTCCTTTAGGGCATCCCTGCTAACAGTATAAGAAATAACACAAATAGAAAGTTCTTTCACTTTCCACCCCCAAATCACTTCTTGAACAGAATATTGGCCTGCCCCTTCAGCACTCCCACTCATCACCCTCCTCCTCTCTCACAGAAGATGTCAATCTTCCCTCTGGCTCAGCACCTGAAAAAACATAGGGTTCTGCACTTAACAGCATAGCTCCACCAAGGCCTCCACAGGGAGTATGACTACATGCTGTTCAATGTCTTTCTGAAGCTTGAGTGGGAGACATAATGTTAATAAAGGATTATCTGAAAGATGTGCAGTGTGAACATTCCCCTAGGTACTTCCAGATTTACTCTTAAATGAAAGGCCATGCAACTGGTGCCTTACAGAACTGCTCTTACCTAACTGCTGGGGCTGCATGCCAACAGCCTTTAATGAGGGTCAGAAATCAGCCTTGGAAACTGCTTTCTACAAAAGAATGGTTTGAAGAATGCATTGGTGAAATTTTTTTCTGGTGTGAATACTGTCAGAACCCAATGCTACTTCTGAACAGTGAGATTGTTCCTTACAGACAGTGTTAGTCTTGTATCTACTCATACATCACGCTAAAATGACTGCTCTCAGACAGGCCGAAATGTCCAGTCTACTTCTAATTATACACCTGGTATGTCTAAGCTCAGTGGATTGGCATGCTCTTATTTTCCCTTTTACCTTGTGTTAATCAGCTTTCTGTTACTCTTAAAAAAAATACCTGAGATAATCAACTGTAAAAGAGACAAGGTTTATTTTGGTTCATGGTTTCAGAAGTATCAGTCCATGGTTGGTTGGGCCAATTGCTATGTGTCCCATGGAAAGGCAGAACACTAATATTGGAAGCAAATGATGGAGGATGCTGCTGAGAAAGAAGAGAGACAGGAAAAGACTGTGATCCCCCACACACACACACACACACTTTTCTTTTCTTAATGATGACACAGTTTTACAATTATTAAAGGTAGGAGAAAAACAGAAAGGTAGGAAAAAATAAGCTCTTCAGCAAGCTTGGACCAAGTAAAAGGAAGAAAAAATAAAAATATACCCTACAGCATAGAGTGGGCTGTAGTGAAGAGTCATGATCACCCCAATATCCCGAAGTAACTACACTTGCTGCAATATCACCTTAGTGATTACACTTGCTCTCACTGGGCCCCACATCCTAAAGGTTCTACCGTTCCTCAATAGCTCCTATACAGGGATCAACCCTTTTTTGCACATGGCCCTCTGGGATACATTTATCCAAACCATAACATATTTTGCTCTTCATTTTTCATCTATTTTACTTGTTTGTAAATCTCATTAAGGCCTTTTTGGAAGCAGATAAGTATACAGTGATCCCTTACCTATTGGAGTTATGTTCCAGAGACCCCTGCAATAGGTGAAAATCCGTGAAGTAGCAGTGTTATATTTATTTTATTGTTTATGTATATTTTAAGGGTTTATAAACCCTTTCCACACTCCTATAAAACTTCCCCACACTCTTATAAACACTTCATATGCTCTTAAACACTTTCTACACTCTTAAACCTATGTAATTGTAACAACATTATGTAATTCCATATGGGTACTCAATGTGAAGTGGACAAGGAGTGATGCTGAACATATGGGCGCAGTGCAGGAGAGCAAACAGACTGAAGCTATGGTCAGTGAACGAATCACCACCCAGGATACAGAACACAGTGCTGTGGTTGATCACCTTCCATTCCATCAGCCAATAGTGTGCCGTGTACAATCTCAAGTTGGCAAACTTGGACAAGCAGCAGTGGCGTACTGCATTGCCATTGAGTACAGTACGGTATTCATCTGCTGATGCAGTACATACTGTATTTTAGTTCAATTTAATATTCTTTTAATATGTTTGAGTTAACATTTTTGTATTGTAAATTTTTAGGCAAAAATAATTAAAATCATAAATATTATATAAATACCTATATACCACAAAATCCTGCAATATAGTGAAAACTGCATGATACAGAATTAGATATATTTTTTTAAAAACCCGTGATACACTGAAGCCACAATAAGTGGACTGCAATATAGCAAGGGACGACTGTAAACAAATTAAGTCCTATGAGAGCAAAACTTACTCTATACATAAAGAAATGTGCTGAACTCTGGAGAGAAGCTTTAATCTTCAGGGTTTGAAAATATGTTTCTTCAGCCTGGTGGTACATGCCTGTAACCCTCACACCTGGGATACAAACTCAGGATCATAAGTTTGAGGCCACCCTGGGCTACATAGGAGTTCAGACCCATCCTGGGTTACATAGTGAGATCTTTTCTAAAGAATTGGGGAGGGCAAGAAAGCTAGTTTCATGATGCAGTAAGAAAGTAAAGATCAGGCTTCACACAGAGATTCTATCTTGGCATTTTCTTATTTGTCTATACCATTATATAAATGTAATGTTTTTTATTGATACATTTTAGATATATACAATGATAAGATTCATCATAGGAAATTTGTACCTGTACATGATGTATCTTGCTTCTTTTTTTCCCATTCTCCTCCTCCCTTCAACCCTTCTTCCCCTTCTGATTTACAAAAGTTTTGTTTCCATTTTTTCTTGTCTCATCCTACCTTTCCCCATACCCCTGCCTTGTTCCCCTTCTCATTTGAACATTTTCTTCCCATTTCCAAACATCTATTATACATTTTGGCCCTTATTTATATGTGCTTACTTACACCAGTGAGAAAAATGTGTTTAAACATGTGTATCTAGTTTATTTCACCTAAGATTATGGTCTCAAAGTACATCCATTTAGCTAGAAATGTCTCAGGCTTATCCTACTTTATGGCAGAGTAGTACTCCATTGTATAAAAACACCACATCTTCTTTATCCATTTCACAGGGCAGAAGAGACTCTATTTTGTTTTTAACTCCATATTAAGAGAAGCCACTTAAAGTTCACTTAAGCTGTAGTTTACCCCCACTCTTCATCCTTCTCTTTGGTTAGTTATCAACCCATTTAAAGGAAAGCAAAATCATAAAATGGGAACAGAATAAATAGGAAAAATTGGGAAGTAGGCTAAAAGTTAAACTGTAATGGTCATTTGGAATCTGGCTGGCTGACAGCTCCTGAGAAAGTTAACTTTGTGCAGTCTTGTAAGACTCCCAGAAATGAGGTAATGGTAACTATGGAAACCTGAAATGTACTTAAAGCAAAGGTAAGACCCAGATCAGGGTAGACACCTTCTCTGGCTCCTGGTTAGAGATGTCCGTCAGCCGGCTCAGTACAGCTTTGTTCTTTCCTGCTCTTCTGGTCTCTTGTGAATGCTATTCTCATTGAACTTGCTTGATATATCACCTTCCTGGGTTGATGGGCTGTTTCTAAGATTTAGCTATTACAAACCATGCCATTATAAACATGAGTATGCATCTGTTGTTGTGATATGATGCTTTTAATTCTTTCAGGAAGATACGTAGAAGAGAAATAGCTGGGTCAAATGAAACCTCTAGGTTTAGTATTTTGAGGAATCTCCATACTGATTTCCACAGTGATTGCACCAGTCTGCACTCCCACCAATAGTGGAGAAGGGTTCCTTTTCCCCCACAACCCTGCCAGTGTTATTGGTTGATTTCTTTTTTTTAATATTTTCTTTTTTTAAGAGAATAAAAATATTTTTAAAACCAAAAAAAGTTAGGAATTCAACAGTGGTTCTTATATTGCATATTGTTTTGTTCAAAGTAGTTGTTCAGATCACCAGATATAAGCATCTAAAATTGGTCAAAAACAATTTAAGCATTAACTGTTCCTTTCAACAAACCAATAGAAATTAGTAGTACAATTATCTTAGCTATCTTGTATATATTATGTATATTTTCCCTTCCTTCTTTCTTTCTTTCCTCCTTTGCTTCATCCCGGTTCTTTCCTCTTGAGCAGTTTATTTCCCTTTCACAGTATCTATTGTACCTTTTGGATTTTATTTACTCTTTCAGGTTCTTACACTAGGGAAACAATACAGTGTTTACACATGCAAGTATGATTTATTTCACTTTAATAGCCATTCAGTTGTTTTCATTTGCAGCTGTCTAATGATCAGTGACATTGAACATGTATTTATAAATTTATTTGCCATTTCTACTGCTTTATCTGAGAAGATTATTCATTTCAGATGCCCATTTTGGATTGGGTCTTTAAATGTAGGGAGTCTGATTTTTGTGTAGTTCTTTATATTTTTTAGATAATAGTCCTTTGCTGCAGAAATAGCTGGGGAAAAACTTTTCCCACCCTGTGAGTTGTCTCTTCACTCTGTTGGTGGTTTCTCTTGCTTTGCAAAATCTTTAAAGATTGTTGATTCTTTGTAATATTTCCTGTGCGACTGAGTTTTAGTTCCACTGAAGTTTAGGCTGGTTTCTAGCTGTGAGGCTGGAACCTGATTTACTCAGCCTACAACACTCTGTGTGCCTCCTGCGGGATTGAATTCAGCTCATTGACCTCCTGCTAATTTGAACTCAGTGCCACTTCACCCTGGCACTGGGAGCTGCCAGATGGAGCCATCCCACAACTTTTCTGAATTCTGAGCTCTGAGTCCACTGCATCTGTTCCACTGTTGTTTCTCCATGGAGGTCTGTGTGGTGTCCAGTCACTGTTAGCCTCTCTCCAAGATGGCTACCGGCCAGTCACTGCCCTTTTCTAGAGGGCATGTGAATACAAATAACTCACAGTCCACCTAAGTCTGCTGCATCCATTCCACTGTTGTTTCTCCCTGGACATCTATGGGGTCTCCAGTCACTGTGCAATCCAGGTTCAAATCACCCTTTCCATGCATGGAGTCAGGGCTCAGAGCCACCTTCCTCTACATTGAGATCTCTCTCTTTGCTTTCTCCATGGGCTCCAATTCTCACTTCAGATCCTTCCTGGGTCCTGGGAACCCACTTTACTCCTTGTCTTCCTCCTGTTGCTATATTCCAGTGTCTGGACACCAAATCTCAGAGAGGCTGTTTCTCTGCTTTTCACCATTACACCATCTTCCCAGAAGTCCTCAAATATAATGTTTTTAAAATATAAGTACCTGCAAAGCAGCAAGAAAAATTTTCATATTACCCCCTTTCTCATTTAATAAGAACAAAATTTCAGCTGGACATAGTGGTGCACACCTATAATTCCAGTACTTACAGAGGCTGAGGCAGGAGGATTGCAACTTTGAGTCCTTCCTGGGCAACTTCATGAGATCTGACTGAGAATACATAATTATTAAAGGGTTGGGGGACCCTGGTGATGTTGTTTCAGATGTCCTAGAGTAACCATAGGTTCAATATCCCATACCAAAAACAAACAAACCCAAAATTTCTTTATGTGTATATGATACATCAAAAATTTAAGTATTATTAAATAAATGACATTATTTGGAATTCTGTCCATAATTGATTTATTTATCACTTAGGACTTCCTTATCTCCTAAAATGAATCAAAATAACTTACAATAAAAATATGTATGTACATTATCAAATATAGATGAAAATGATCAAAATATAAGGATAAAATACTGAGGTGCACATACATGTACAGCTGTTCTGACATCCAAAGCTAAAAGGAAAACAAAAGGAGTTCTAAAGCTTTCACTTTCTGATAAAAGAAAAAAACATTATTTCTATTGTTATCCTTATTCCATAAAACCACAGAAGTTTAAATCCAAATCTTAATTATCTTTTAAACTGAAGGGCGATTTTGGGGGGGCAATATTTTTATGTTTTGTGTTTTGTTTGTTCCTGTTTTTATATATGTCAAAGTTAGGAAATGTCCTAGCAAAAAGCTGCTTGAACATGACATGCTCGTGCTAACTTACAGTATTTATATCTTTTACAGTATACCCCTGATCATGTAGTTGGACCTGGAGCAGACATTGATCCGTCTCAAATAACCTTTCCTGGATGCATTTGTGTCAAAGCTCCCTGTCTCCCTGGAACTTGCTCCTGTCTCCTCCATGAAGAGACCTACGACGACCATTTGTGCCTTAGAGATACAGGGTCAGAAACAAAGTATGCCAAGCCTGTTTTTGAGTGCAATGTCATGTGCCAGTGTGGTGACCACTGCAGAAACAGAGTGGTCCAGAGGGGTCTCCAGTTCTGCCTCCAGGTGTTCAAGACAGATAAAAAAGGCTGGGGGCTTCGCACCTTGGAACTTATACCAAAGGGGAAGTTTGTCTGTGAATATGCTGGTGAAGTTTTAGGATTCTCCGAAGTACAAAGAAGAATTAACTTACAAACAACATATGACTCAAATTACGTTATAGCTATCAGGGAACATATTTATAATGGGCAGATAATGGAAACATTTGTTGACCCTACCTATATAGGAAATATTGGAAGATTCCTTAATCATTCTTGTGAGCCAAACCTATTGATGATTCCTGTTCGAATTTACTCAACGGTACCTAAGTTAGCACTTTTTGCAGCTAAAGACATTTTGCCAGGAGAAGAACTCTCTTATGACTATTCAGGAAGATTTCTTAATCAAACAGACAGTGAAGATACAGAAGGGCCAGGTAATGGGAAACTAAGAAAAGCTTGTTACTGTGGTACCCAGTCATGTACCGGTTTCTTGCCTTATGACAGTTCATTATACCACCACTTAGAAAAGCGCGACATCAACTAGGAAGTCTGTTCAGTGGGCAGAAATAAGTGGGAACCAAGCGTGTGTGGCCTCCCCACTTCTGGGTTCACCTTCTGCAAGTAATTTACCCTCTAGGTAATTCTGCTGTGTGGTAAGCAGCTTACCCCTCCCTGGAAGGGAAGCCAGTGGGTGTTCAGCCTTGCCTCTGCCTTCCTGCATAAGTTTAATTCAGGAATGTGGCAGAGACCCTGAATTGTCTACCAGTATCCCCTTTTATAATAGAATTCTCATTTTGTTCTGGGTGTATGACTGCCCAGAGTACTTACTTTCTTATTTAGATGTGGCTAAGTGATTTGTGTTCTACTTAATGAGATGTAATCAGAATTAGTATGTCCTTTAGTGGAGATAAGTTGCCCTTCCTTTTTGTTTTCCATTAAACTGGAGTACATACATGATGGCTAGAACTGGGGTAACAATTCTGGACTCTAAGATGACCCTGGGAAATGGTTATACCTAGCAAATCAACAAGATAGAGAGGAGTATCTGGTACTCTAGAAATGCTACTGACCTGATCAACACTTCCTGGACTTTTAGATGAAAAATAGTGTATCCTTTGTTTAAACCAGTTACTTGCACTTATACCAAAGCTAGTCAAGATTCAAGCCTTGTGGCTGAATACCTAAGCCTAGCTTCTATCAGTAATAAAGTTGGTACTTTTTTTCCTGTCTGCCTGACTCCTATATGTTATTTATCATTTGTTTCTAAACAGTTAAGGAAAAAGTCATGATGAATTATCACTTCCTGAAACCCTAATAATAACCATCAGTGATGAAAAACAGCTATGAGAATGGCTTCTGTGGTATAATTAAGAATTAGAAAACAAAACAGGTTGTAAAATTTTTACCATACACTTGCCAGTACTCTAAAACTTGTGAAGTTACGCATCAGAACGCTGACAGCCTTAGTTCCTATATTAATATCAAGTAACGCTGTTGACAATGTAAAAGGAAGTGGGAGGTTTTATAATCACGTTTAAACTTCTAAAGGAGGAAAGATCTCTAACTGGCTTCCTTAAAGCAAGGATGGTGCAAAAATACAGTTCTGTGAAGGTTAATGAGACATTTCGAAAGAAAAAAAGTTGAGTTCCTATAGTATTATTTAATACATAATTCCATTTCCTCTTTAGCACAATTAAGCCTCAAGGTTTTGCATTTAAAAAGGAAACCATACAGATCGATGATATGTTTAACACCCTATTCCTGTGCAGTAGCCTCAGTATGTTAGCTGTATACTGTTAATCAGTAAAATGTATGGTATGTGAGTTACAATTCCTTGTGAACAAAAGATAGAGTACTCATAAAATGCTCCAAACTACAAATACACAATGTCACAATTCTCCTGCAAGCTCATTATTTTTCCCTGGCAGCTTTCCTGTCACTTGGATTTTTCTGAAGTCATCCAATTGTTTTAAATTTTATATAGGTGCATTTTTACCTAAAATGTATAACTGCTTAAGACCACTTTGCTTTTAGAAGGCATATTTTATATATTTTAAAGGGAAAATTTATTTTTTTTTTTTAATTTTTTTTGGTTGTTTTGAGACAGAGTCTCGCTGTGCAGCTCAGGCTGCACTTGAGCTCACTTTTTAGCCCAGGCTGGTCTCAAACTTGCAACAATCCTCCTGCCTCAGCATCCCGCGTGCTGGGATTACAAGCATGTGCCACAATGCCTGGCTATTTTAAAATTGTAGCAGAGGAGCATATCTTGCTCATTATCTTATTGGCCTCTTTCCAGAGACATAAAATTCATCAAAGTAAATTTTGTTTTATGACTCTTAAGCCTATTTCATGATAATAAAAATTATTTCTGAAACTTAATTATAAATGAACACTTGACAGCACACTCATTGGGTTACTCTTTCAAAATATTCTAGTTGAGTGCTTAATGGGAAATGCCTGTCAGTCTCCGAGTTGGGTTTAAGGCAATTCTGGAAAGTTCCGCCCTGGATCCTGAAAGAAGAGCATTGATACCAGGTGTATCAGTTTGTCTGACTGGTGGTCACTTTCATCCAGGGGGCTCTGTAAACATTAGAACTAATCTGGTTTCTCAACTCCGCCTACCCACTGACTGTTGTAGTGACCCCATTATGCAGGTGCCAGTTCATTTATCATCTGCTCCCAGCACACCAACTTCTGTCCACTCACCACATGTCACTTTTATTGGTATATATTTGCACTACATAATAATTACATTTATTCACTCCAGCTTTGTGTAAGGCAGTATATATCCCTCATTCCAAAATGACCTTTCTTCTCACAAGTTCTAACAACTGAGCTACTTCAGAAACAACAAGAAAATGGTCAGAATGGAAATGTTTGGCTTGCTGTTTGCTTCTCTAGATACATTTTCCCACTTCCTTTCACTCCTCTATTAAATATCACAGTTGATGATCCGGGGATATTTACTCTGCCAGAACAAAAATTGCCTGAGGACCATTGGAAATTTTGTCTTCATGTACTGCTTTATTCTTAACTAGGAGACAGCCCTAAACGTCAGCTTCCTAAAGTTAAATTCAGAGTCTGTTTTTTAGGACTTTTGTCTAGATGTTCTCCCCAAAACCTTATGCAGTCATTGGTGGGGCTGTTCAGAGGTGGATGGATTTAGAGTGTGTGATGCTCTGGAAATCAGTATGGAGATTCCAAAAAAAAACTATGATTAGAGGTCCCATTTGACCCAGCTATTCCCTTGCTGGATATCTTCCTAGAAGAATTAAAAACATTGTACCACAGCAATATATGTGCATCCATGTTTATAGCAGCACAATTTGTAATAGCTATACTTGGAAACAACTCAAATGCCCAACAAGTGAGGAATGGATAAAAAAAGATGTGGTCTTTTTATACAATGGATTACTACTCAGCCATAAAGAAGGACGAAATGGAGATTTTTATAGGTAAATAGATGCAACTTGATGACGTACTTATAGGTGAAATAAACCAGATACCCATGTGTAAACATCATATTGTCTCCCTAATGTGAGAAGCTGAAAGAGTAGATAAGATCCAAAATGTACAACCAATATTGTAAAGTGGGAAGAAACTTCAAGATGGGCAAAGGAAAAAAGAAAAGCAAAATTATACACATATATATATGATATAGCATATATATATATGATAGTTAAGATAGTTATAGTACTAATTTCTCTTAGTTCATTGAAAAGAAAGATTTGTGCTAATATTGTTTGGACAACTAAAGGTCTATATTTTGTACTCTAACTAATTTAAAGGTAACAATGTGCAATGTATTAACCATTGTTACTTTCCTATTATCTTGTTTGGAAATTTTGTTTCATTTCTTTTTCTCTTTAAAATAAAAAATAAGTGTGTGATGCTAGGATCAAAGATACAGTGATAGGATTAAGGGTGTGAAGGTGACCTACCCATACATATATGTATGACACTGGTTCTTGTTTCCACCCTGGGGTGGGTAGCTTAGGTAAGATATAAGAGATGGAAGGATGGTTGTCATTTATCACTTGCTGCTTGGATGCCTTCGTTGTGTTCTGCCTGCCAGAAACTGTTTCTCCTCTATGATGCGCCTCTTCCATGCCTCCCTGCCTTGGAACCAGCCGATTATAGACTGAAATCTCTGCAGACTGAGCCAAAATAAACTTTTCCTCCTGTAACTTTGCATGTTGTCTATTTTTGCCTCTGCAACAAGAAAAAGTAACTAAGACACTATTCTCTTTTTTTTTTTTTCCCAGTACTAGGGATTGAACCCATGGCCTTCACACTGAGCTACCCTGGCCCCTTATTTTTTATTTTGAAACAGGGTGTTACTAAGTTTCTAAGTTGCCTGGGCTGGGCTCAAATTTGCAATGCTCCTGCCTCAGCCTCCCAGATTGGTGAGACTACAGGCATGTACCATCACCCTCAGCTTGTGGACATCGGTGTATGATATGGTTCTTTTTATTATTGTGTGAATTTAAAGGATGGAGTACAAGATGATACAGTGGTAAGTAGTTTACGTGATCAAATTAATTCATTTTCTACAGTTATAACTTACATGCAATACATGCTTGAGTATGTATAACTAAATTAGTTTATAGAGTTTATTTTATACCCCATGTATTATGTAATAAATTTCATGATTTATTTCAGCTGTCTCAGCAGAGTGAAGATTTCTCAAGTTGAAATTGATTTTTAAAAAGTTATCATGGCCCACACATGTCTGTAACCTTCTGTAACTCAGAAGGCTAGGGCAGGAGGATCAGCACAAGTTCAAGGCCATCCTGGGCTACATAGTGATTTCAAGGCCAGCCTGAACTACACTTATTTTTGCCTTAAAAATATGAGCACAGAAAAAATTATCAAAGAGCTAAATTAACTCAAAGAAGATGGTCTCGAATGGTATAAATGTTAACAGAACACGATGTGAAAATCTTATTTATAACAGCACAAATTATGACTTTAAAGACAAAAATGTTTTATGGAAAAGATAGATAATAATTTATGAATCAAATAGTTCATTATTTTATTGCTCATCCAGACATCATCAGCTAGGTTGGATGCCCAGGCAGGAGTAAAGACAACTAAATTTAGACATAGTGTTTTTGCCAACTTTCAGTCACACGAAAACCATGGATTTGTACATGATTTTCATTCTTGTGGTTATGAAGACATTTTCATCAAAATAAGAAAATAACTTGATTTCTAAGTTTTAAATGTTTCCCTATATTGCCTTTTGGTTCTCCCACAAGATGTCCTTGTTTTGATGCCTACAAAGAAAAAAGGAATTAGTTCCCTGGCAAGCCTTTTATTGTACACAAATAAAGTAGTGAATGTAAAATGAGTTTATCGAGGTTATTTTATACCCCATGTGTTACTTTATTCTGTACTTCCATCTTTTTTTTCCACCACAGCTCCTCAGCCTGCAGGTTTCCTATCCTCCTACCCCTTCCCTACAATGTATTCTTCATCTTTGATGATTTCTTTCTTTAAGGGGGATTGGCAAAAGTCTTCATTTTTCAATTTTAAAGAGAAAAAAATTCAAAACAAGGTAATAGGAGAAAACAATGGTTAATATATTGCATATTGTTATCTTTAAAATAGCTGCTCAGAGTACAAGATACAGACATTTAATTGTCCAAACAATATTAGCACAAGCCTTTCTTTTCTTTCCCTCTTTTCTCCTTTCCCTCATCCCAGTTTCTCTTTCTTTTGAAACAATTTCTTGCCATTTCAGAATATCTATTGTACATTTTGGATCTTATCTACTCTTTTGGCTTCTCACATTAGGGAGACAATACGATGTTGACAATGTGAGTCTAGTTTATTTCACTTATAAGTATGGTCTCAAGTTGTATCCATTTACATATAAAAGTCTCCAGTTTATCCTTCTTTATGACTGAGTAGTAATCTATTGCATAAAAAGGCCACATCTTTTTTACCCATTCCTCAGGTGAAGGGCATTTGGGTTGTTTCCAAGTATACCTATAACAAATTGTGCTGCTATAAACATGGGTGCACATGTATTGCTGTGGTACAATGTTTTTAATTCTGGGAAGATACCCAGAAAGGGCATGGCTGGGTCAAATGGAATTTCCAATCCCAAATTTTTGAGGATCTCCATACTGATTTCCACAGTGGTTGCACCAGTCTACACTCCAACCAGCAGTGGAGAAGTGTTCCTTTTCCCCCTCAGCCCCTCCAGCATGTGTTATTGGTTGATTTATTGATGATAGCCATTCTTTTGGGAGTGAGATAGAATCTCAGTGTTGTTTTAATTAGCATCTCTCTAATCATCAGTAATATTGAACATTTTTTCATATATTCATTTGCTCTTTGTATTTCTTCATCAAAGAAGTGTGTATTCATTTCAGATGCCCATTTTTGGATTGGGTCTTTAAATTTGGGAGGTCTGATTTTTGTGAGTTCTTTATATATTCTTGATAGTAAGCCTAAGGGGATGCCAGCCATGTAAACTGAAACTATTCTGTTCAGTTGTAACAAGTTTTCATTAGTCATTTATTGCCAAAGAGCAAAAGGATTCCCTCCCCATTTTAAAATTATTTTTATTTCAATTTAAAAAGTTGCATCTCTTTACCAATATATTTATACTTTTGTGGCTGGTTAAATTCCTTCCCTGGTTTGGGTGTAGTGGTACACGCCTGTAATCTCAGCACTCAGGAGGCTGAGACAAAAGGACTGCTATGAGTTTGAGGCCAGCCTGGTTCTACAAAGTGAGTTCAAGGCCAGCCTTAACTGCATAGTGAAACCTTGTCTCTAAAAGACAAATAAACAACAAAAAAAATCCCTCCCTGGACACTGCCACAAAATATATATATTAAATTCTATGTATTAAAAAAAGATACTCATATGGAATACTCTAATTCCAATTTCATTTATAAGCAAGGCCACTCTGAGGACAGATAAGTCAATAATTAATCACTTATCTTTTATCACAGAGCCAACCTAATTATAAGAGTCTTGCAGAGATTATGACCTAAAAGTCCCAAAGCTTCAAGTTCATGTTGCAAAACTCACATGTTCCAACAAAGAAAGCACATGGCGAGCATAAACTAAAGACCACAGAGTGTCAAGAAGGTGATCAGGCAGATCTTAGGTCCTCAGCCCCAACAAATCTCAAAAGCTCAGGCCATTTACACATTTATTAAGCACTTACTACATACTAGATGTTTGAGGCGCCTCAGTACCATGATAAAAATTTATGGCATTGTTGAAAAGTAACGTAAAATAGAAGCTACTTCTCAGTTTACATGGCTGGCATCCCCTTGGGCTTACTTCACCCCTCAGACCTCCTGTGACTTCCAGAGTGAAGGAATGTGCACTGACGGGTCTCCAGCATGCCTGGGCCAAGGGAGATGACATATTTTTTTCAGTCTTACTTTCTTCCCAACTGGTTTGCTGTTGTTCAGAAAGGAGTCAGTAATAGAGTATAAATAAGGACTAAAATATGTAGTAGATATTGGGAAATGGGAAGAAAATGTTCAAATGAGAAGAGGAACCAGGGGCAGGGGGACAAGAAAAACAAAAATGGAAACAAACCTTTTGCAAATAGCGGAAGAGGGGTTAAAGGGAGGGGAGAGGAATGGGGAAAAAAAAGAAGAAAGATATATCATGTAGAGGTACAAACTCAGTATGATGAATGTTATCATGTATAGCTAAAATGTACCAGTAACAATCAGATAACCAAATCACAGAAAAGAAATAATATGGTAACTATCGGCAGAAGAGAGGTCACTATGGATTGTGGGCAGAGAGGAAAGTGGAAACGATTTGTTCCTAAAGACTGATTTGATTAACCATGATCACTTTTGCAGACTGGAGTCACTTGTGACCAAGGGTGAGCTGATTTGCATACCCTGGGGTTGAAATTCAGCTGCAGGAAGCAGGGACTGCTCTAATGCATGGCCAGCTGAAGACCTCTGTTTGGTTTTATTCTTTTCCTGGACAACTGTTCCTAAAACCTACAGAATTTAACCTTAGTAGTTCTCAGATTCACTTAGGATAAAGAACCACTGAAGCCAGGAGTTGTCATGCAATTTTGTAATCCCAGTACTGTGGCAGGCTGAGGCAGAAGGATATAAAGTTCAAGTCTAAATCTGGCCTAGGTAATTTAACAATTTAGCAAGACCTGTCTCAAAAAAAAATTTTTTTAAAGAAAAGAGCTGGTCCTGGATTCAAGCCTCAGCACCTTAAAACCAAACAGAAAGCACACTAAAATGCTGCAGATGCCCTGTGCGCGGGAATGCACACTGGTACTACCCCGTCTTTTCAGGGGGCTGTCAGTGTCCATGAGGTTAACGGTATAGCTCAGTGGTGAAGTGCTTGTCTACAGAATGTGTGAGCCTCTGGATTTGATACTTAGTATCATAAAAATAAAATGCATAACCCTATGGTTGGATTTGACACTCTCCCTCTCCCAGAAATTTATCTGGCAGCAACGTCTGCACAAATTGGCACATTTATAATAGTTACAAACAGGTTTATTGGAAAATTTTTAAACAATGAAAATTGAAAATAAGCCAGGCATGGTGGCGTAAACCTTTACTTCCAGCACCTGGGAGGCTGAGTCAGGAAGATTGTGGCACATTCGAGACCAGCCTGGGCTACAAAGTGAGGTCAAACCTCGTCTCAAAAAGACAAAAAAAATTTTAAAAATCCATGACAATAACGCAAACTCTAATGCTCATCAGTTGATAATGCTAAATAAATTCAGCTATTTTTGTTTTTGTTTTATTTTATAAGTACTGTGAAGCAAACCAATGACTTTGCATATTCTAGGCAAGTACTCTACACTGAACTATAACCTCAGCCAGAGCTATATTAAATTGAGCTACATCTATCCTTTTATTTTTTTTTGTACCAGGAATTGAACTCAGGGCCTTGTGTTTACCAGGCAAGCGCTCTGCCACTGAGCTACGTTCCTGGTGCTATAGCTATACTTTCATGAGGATTACAAAATGTACTAAATGAATGAATATCCTTTATAGTATAACTTCTTTCTCTGGTGCCGGAGATTAAAACCAAGGTGTCATGCATGCTAAGAAGGGCTGTACCACTGAGCTACAATTCCCCAGCCCAATTCGATTTTGTTTTGTAAATATTACATATAAGTTACATATTTTGAGTGTAACATCTATGTGTGTGAATATATGTATATGTTTACAAACTATATACACTCACTATATCAATACATACATGTATTTAAATATTTGTAAATGCATAAAAATGTTTGGAAAGATGGACTGTTGGTAATTATCTACTTGCGTAGATGTGAGAGATGAGCAGAACTCACAGCATGAGAGGCTTCTAATTATATTTTTTCTTTAGTTTCTAGTTAGACCCTATGTGTTTTATTACTCTCCTAATTTAAAAATAATACCGATTTTAAAACAATTTGGTGAATAGTTAGAAATAATATAATTCTTGCCAGGCATGGTGGTACATGCCTATAATCCCAGCACTTGGTAGGCTGAGGCAGGAGGATTGTTTCAAGTTCAAGACCAGGCTAGACTACAAAGTGAGTTCACAGCCAGCCTGAACTGCATAGCAAGACCCTATCTCAAAAACAGAAATAATAGTAATAATAATATAATTGTTAATAAAAGCAGTAGATATTCAGAAAAGAGTAGAAGTGAAAAGATGAGAAATTACTACAGAACTCTTTCCCTCTGCAAATACAAATGATACTCTCATCTTTCTTTCTTTCTTTCTTTCTTTCTTTCTTTCTTTCTTTCTTTCTTTCTTTCTTTCTTCTTTTCTCTTTCTACAACAGGATCTTGCTATGTCCTTCAATGTAGCCTTGAATTCACTATGTAGCCCAGGCTGGCGCTGAACTCACAGCAGTGTTCCTACCTCAGTATCCAGAACGCTGGGACTACAGGTGAGCACCGCTATGCCCAGCTCCTCTTCCTCTTAAAAAAAAAAAAGCTAGCAATGTTAGAACATTGTTGGACCTATGGAATAAAGGCTTGCACCCTCTCCTTTTTTTATCCTCTCTTCCTTGCCCTCACAGCACCCCTAAATAAAAAAAAAAAAAATTCCCCAACTTTAGAGATCATTGGTACAAAAATCAGAAGAAAAATTGAAAGTGAAGAAACAAACACACAAAAACCAATCTGGCCACTAGAGGGAGAACATGGCACATAAAACCATTTTAAACTGCTATTTCACAGTAAAACTTTCCTACATGTGGAGGTAGAAGAGCTGGCCTTCCACGAGATTGTTCAAAGCTAAAAAAGCTTTACAATTTAGCCTTACACTTGCCAAAAATATCCTAAAGCAAAAGGTTTTGCAAATAAGTATGAAATAACAAATGTGAAGGTGGTTCTCATATTAGTGAAGTTTTTCCCTTTATGGAACTGAATATTTACAAATGTTCTGGGATAGATGCAAATATTGAGTTGGAAGCGGCCCTGAAATTGTGTTTTGTGAACAAATGCCCAGTTCTGAGCCTAGCAGCAGAGTCAGGAGTAGTAAAAAGCTTTATCCTTGTTTCACAAAACTCAGGGGACTTCATCTTACCAAGAATATTGTCCTGTACACTTTTGTAGACTGCTTTGGGAAAGGCATGCTCAGCACAGTTCTCCTTTCATTCTTCACACACTGCTCTCGCTCTCTGCATCAGCTGCGTTCTTCTCATGTATTTGAGCCTGGTACAAATAATCTGATAATGCACCATTTGATCTTCATTATTTCCAGCAGATGAGCATTTGCCACGTACCCAGCCTTTTCCCATTCCACCCGTAAAACAGTCCACTTCTTTCGCGTCACCTAAACATTTCGTAAAAAGAAGTACATTCAAGGGGACATAGGGTGAGAACATGTCTTTCTAGAATGGGTAGTCTTAGCTTGGATGTCTCATTATCATACTGCGATATTCACTGAGATATAAGCATTAGCCTAAGTCTGGAATGCAGAGTCTGGTTTGACCAGGTCGGAGGTTTACACACAGCTCATCCTATAATAACAATTTTAACCCTCCTGCCTTGACTCTGCATTTTCTAAAACTACTTGCACTTGATTTTCAAAATCCAAAGAACAAAAGGGCTTGTCGCTTACTCAAAGTCACAAGTCAATTAAATGGCAGGACAAAAATTTCAACCTAGACAGTCTGGCTCCAGAACCCCATGTTGTTCAACCACTAATCCATTTCACCTCCTTGCTCTTTGCCCTTTTCCTTCTCAAGGCTACTATCTCTTGCCCCAGTAATCTACTCGAATTAATCCACCTCTCCCACCCCAAGCTCACAATTTTCCCCAAACTCCCAGATTCAGTGATACAGCAGAGAGAACAAAAGTCACAAGAATGCTGAGTGCTAGTTCTGCCTCACTGGGCTGTCACTTAGCGCACTCTGCAAATACTTGGTTGGAGTCCTAGCTTCCTGGGTGCCCAGTGGGAACACTAACCAAACAGACCCACTTCCTCCCACCGCTGTGCTTCAGATCAAATCAGACCAGGGAAATAACTCATCCAGCACAGTGCCTGGCACCTAAGAGAAGCCTATAATTGGGACTGGAAAGCAAACCAGAGAAGAGGTCCAGCAGTCAGTTTACAGCTCGGAACAGACTCCACGGAGGAGAGTAAGCTGCTTCAGAAAGTAACACGCGTCCTCTTTCTCCCTCATTTTTGTGGCCTGACGGGGAGAAGCCTGATGGCATGCAGGGTCCTAGCACCACATTGCCTTGTGTGGAGGGTACAAAAGGGATTCTTGCACGCATACTACAACTGTGAACTTTTGAGGGGAGTCCTACACAAAGAGATTCTAGCTATGCAACTGGTTAGAGGAATCCACAATATGTGGATCCATTATCACTGTCTGAAAAAAGATGACAGCCCATAGTAGCTTCTTAACAATTCCTTTACCTTGGTCTTCGTAATCATTTGAACCCAATTCTTGACTGTCCTTAGGAGAAACAGAGAAAGCGTCCTCATTTTCTCCCAAGACGGACTCAGCCACTCTCAGAACTTGTCTCCTACATCACCATCTTTCAAATTTTTGGATCATAAGATCCATTTACACTCCTAGAAATTTTATTTTTGTTTGTTTTTTTCTGGTACCGGGAATCAAACTCACAACCTTGCACTTGCCAGGCAGGCGCTGTGCCGCTGAGCTAAATCCCCAGCCCCTACGCTACTAGAAATTATCGAGGAGTCCAAAGGACTTTTATAACATGGGTTATACCAATTTGAAGATAACAATATGTAACACAGCAACCATTGTTAATTTCTTATCACCTTGCCTGCAATTCTGTATTGCTTTTATTGTTTTGGTGTTGTTTTATTCGTGTCTGTTTGTTAATATGTTTTCATTCTTTTATCTTTAAAATAAAATAAATAAAAATAATAATGTGGGTTATATTTAGAGACATTTAACATATTAACAATTAAGACTAAAGAATTTTTAAACACAAAAATATAAGCTTATAGCCATAACCTTATAATCTATGAGCCACCACGCTATATACCATGTGGCCTCTGAAAAATTCCACTGCACACTCATAATACTAGTAAAAAAGGCAAATAACATCTTAACGTTGTACAAAAATAGTGCTGACTTGCAGATCTCCTGAAAAGGGGCTGGAGATCCCCAGGGTCTGAAAACCACACTTGGAGAAATGTTCGGCTAGAAAAATTCTACTACACGAGTCCGTGTGCATTCTGCCAAACCCGAAACTATTCTTTGGACATCATCCTGAGCTTTCAATCCCGTTTTAAATCATGAATTTATGCGGACTCTAGCTCCTCAGGCAGTTATCTCCGTGGCTTAAATGAGAAGGGAGATTTTAAATGATGAGGCCAAACTACCTAACCAACTATTCCCTAAAGCTGAAATGCAAATCAACTCGGAAAACATTTCATAAGCTATCAACACCTCCCAGGCCAATACACCGCCCTCGCTTTTCTGTTTTCCTCCGTCTTTAATTATTGTTAGGCCTGCAAGTGACATTTTCAATGACTGTAAGGTGGATTCAAGAGAACAAACCAGAACCACACAAGCAGCAGTGAACAGATCCAAGTTTTTGTGGGACAAATGGACCAGGCGGTATATGGATGAGATGCCAGCGTTTTTTACAGTGGCAGTCAAGGTCACACTTTCACGTGCAGTCTTTGCTCTTTCTTGCTCTTAGTCCACCCTGTTCTTCGTATGCAGCTGTAACTCTGGAGGTGACCAGGCCCCATCTGGTAGTACCTGCTTCCTCTACTTTGCATTGTCATATTCATAAAAGGAACAAGTATCTAGGAAGCACTTATCCAAGTATATTGTAAATACTCCCTTTCTGCACTATTTCTTATATTTCTACAGATGCCAAACTGCCTGGAAAGAGACTGAAGCATCCTTCCCGTATCATGTAAAGATAAATAAACAAAACCTTATTTTCCAAATGTCTGGAATGAAGCTATACTGAAAAAGCAACAAACAAGAGCCCTTCCCCACAGGCACGAAAAGAAATGTAGGTGAACCTTTTACCAGTGCCACCTGACAAAGACTTAGCTCTTCTCCCCTGGCAGCCTGTTGACTGGTTTCACTTTTCCACTAAGCCGTAATCAGAACTTCTAACATTACCCTGTTGAACTGCCAAAGTGACATGTTAGGAGAGTTGCTCTGATCAGACTTCAATTTTCCTCAGCAAAGAAAACAAGGAGTTTGTCAAACATGGCCCAGACCCAGGAATGGAAGAGCAATCCTATCCTTCAATTATTCTGAAATGGAATCACCTTGTTGCCTAACAACTGTGACTTTGACTAATTCCAAAGACCTAAGCAGCCTTCTCATAATGATCACTTTGGGGTCAGTTACTACTGAGGGCAGATTAGACTGTGATCTGAGGCTAAAAAATTCCATCCATTGGTACTAATCTCTTCAACGTTCCAATCCTAAATAAGGCAAGTTTGAGAATATGGCATTTCACAGCCTACCTGAATATTGACTGTGTAATGATTTTGCTTTATCAAAAAATTAAACTCACTCTAATGAGCTAAGCAGAAGGAATGAATTCTGGCCAGCTGCCAAAGCTCCATCTGAGGCTCTTGGAGTTAATAATTTCCAGTGTTTTAACCATTAGAAACAACCAAGGACAGCTTTTGCTAACAGTACAACCGATTCTGGCAAATCTGTCAAACAAGGCCTGCTCTGGGGTAGTCATATTACAAAGAATTAAGTTTTAATAAATAAAATGAGACCAACGGTGTCTGCAAACTTAGTAACCAGCAGATTTAGTAATTAGTGTTAAAAGTGATTGAAAATGGACACGGTGGCTCTGCTGAGATGACCCATGTTTAGTAAATGACCTTGGGTGGGGGCGGGAATGAGGATGGAGGGATGCAGTCTTACAAGGAAGGCATTTCCTGGTAAAACGACAGTGTAGGCAACTCACGGCTTCTCCTCACACTTGTACATTTCTTACTTGATCAGTCACTCTTCGGATATAAATACATGAATTTTCTGCTCCAGGAAATGAGTCAGCATTTCAGAACACATATTGCAAAATGGCACCACATAGGCTGAACCTGGCTGCAAAAACAACTTATTAGGTTTTCATAGTGTTTCAAAATCTGAATTTGTTGCCAATATTAAGAACTCAGGAGATTTCACATGAAAATGCAAATATCTGCCATTCCTGGGAGCTGGAAGACATACTGCCTGGAGGCAGACATTTCGGCAGGGCAGCCACTTTAGTATGGGCGGTCCTCGCACTCGGCCCGTTTCACCTAATATTTCTTGCCTGCTCTGCGTTTCCTTCATCCCTCATGATAGCCAGCCTGCCGGTTAATCCTTCTATAAGAAATACTGTTAATGAAGCGCAAGGTCGTGAGTTCGGTTCCCGGTACCGGAGAAAAACCAAAAAAAAAAAAAAAAAGAAATACTGTTAATGGTAAGGTTAATATTTGTTGAAAGGGAAGGAGAATCACATGCACAGTATCATTTTTTTAAAAATCCACGTTAGTCCCTTGTATAAAATGCCTTAGGTTTCAGCACAGAAAGCACCAAGTTTATGTTTCTTCAAAACATGCCTTTTGTTAAGTCAATTATGGATTTTACTACATGGGGAAAAAAAAAACTATTTGCAACTTGAGAACAGGATAAAATCATCATCTCTTCTGAAAAGGTAACTAGCAAGAGGATTGTGGAGTTCTCGAGGCTAAAACGTAACTACCATATTTTATATCAACAGAGTGATCAGTGAGGATAGTCCCTGAAAAACAGAAGACCTGCCATCACTCTGTTCTGGAGCCATCACCCCACCACACCCTTGCCTCAGTCAACACTTACTAAAATAAATGGTACCTTCCGTTTCTTGTTTTTCCTCAAAGGTCACATGGATAACTGAGATGTTTGTCCAGAAATACTGGGGAACTGAGCAGGGGAAGAAGTCTATATTGATGAAGTCCTGAATTGCATTTTAACTTGTAGGCTCAACTATACAGTATCTGAAACATCTATTCAATTTGGTATTTTCCAGGAAAAGTCATTCATTTTTTCTGGTACTGGGGATCAAAACCAGAAGTGCTCTACCACTGAGATACATCCCCAACACTCTCATTCTTCTTGTTTACATTTTGAGACAGAGTCTCACTAAATTGCTCAGGCAGCCCTCAAACTTTCCATGCTCCTGCTTCAGCCTCCTAACTAGCTGGGTTTATAAGCATGTGCCACCATGCCCTGGGCCCACCCCTTCTAATCGTGTTTATAGGGCTTTAAGAAAGAAGAGATGCCTGCTTCCCACTCAGCCAACATGTACAAACCTGAAAATAAAGTAAGACTATGCAGTGTTCAGGACCAAAACAGGCAGGACCACAAACCTCCAATTCCTTCCATGCTTCAATGGTGGCTAGAAGTGAGAGTCAGAAACCAACCCAATACAAAGTCACTGAAGGGAACAAAAGAAGGTTCAATACTACAACTGGCACATCAACCAAATGATGTCTTCTGCTACCAGTGTTTCTTTAATAAAAGTAACTCCTAAGTGCTAAGGAAACAAAGTGGAGGGCAGCAGAGTATGGAACTCATGCCGGACCAAGTGATGGAAATACATTTGAAACAATCAAACTTCTTGAAATTTAAAAGAAACCGTTAGCAGTATAAGTGGGCCTTCACAAGTGAAGGGGATCCTTCACACATACTGTGTATGTGCATGTACAATTTTGCAGAAGATGAGGTTTTTCACAAGGAATATATCTATGGCACTGAAACCGAAACTATTACACTGCCATTTTGTCATTCTGCTAAGACACCAATATGCAACATTATAAAGCGTAGGGCTATACAGCTCCGTAATCTTAACTGGTAACCTAGATGTGTGATTACTAAAAGAAGAGCTTCTTAGGATACTGTTTAAATGTTCTGCAATATTATGCTGATGCTAAAAATACAATTCTAAAGATGATACCTCAAAATACATAAATGTTTATGCTATATAACACTAATTAACAAGAGAAAAAGTAAAAACATACATACCATAATGTTGTCAAAAATGTGTGCAGGTGGGAAGTAAGAAGAAAGAACAAAACTGTACTGAAGTAATGATAATTTTAAAAATAAAATACCTTATTTCCTACATTACCTACTTCCTACAAATGTTTTTTTCTTCATTTTGCTCAGGATTAATCATCAGTCGGTGGAAGTGTGTATAGAAACATTTTATTTCTACAGAATGACTGACCAAAAGATGAGGCTAAGTATGCCAGTGACATGACTGTTCTTCAAGACAAATGTTGTCATATGTTAGAGGTTAAGGACAAAAGTAGCAACCAAGTGTGGATTAAACACTGATAAATACTACTTGACTTCCATACGAGCATTTCCTTCAAATGATGTGTTAGAATGGGCTAAAAGATCCATGGAACTAAGGAATCTGGCTGGATCTCAACCAAAGGGACCTTAGGGAGAACGCCATCCCCCTAAATGTGAACCAGCTGCCAGGTTGTATAGCAACGTCCTTGACTTTGCATTATCTATTCTGGCAAGAACCAAGATCATAACATGGTTCCTCTCAGAATAGCCTTGCTTTTTCCAAACAAAAACTGCCATAAACTACTCACACAGCAAAGTTATCAGCTAACAGACATGAAAGTTTTCTAGCAAACCAGATCTACAAATATCACAAAGTCATTTCTTCAAATGAAAACATGAAGGTGGGATCATGGAATAGAAACCAATGAGAGTGAAGCCTGTCTTAGAGATACCAGTTTATTTGACATAGTGCATGATTCAAAGTATCTGACATTCCTTAGCCAACACTTCCTACCTCTCTATTACAAAATACTGGGTACCCTGAATACAGTTAATTCACGATCTTCATTCCCTTTCTTCTATACCTATATTAAACAGGTTTCCCCATTTAGTATACATTTCACATTCACAGACGGCTTTGGGGAGAGAGGGTAATAGGGCTTATAACTGCCCCTTTGAGCCAAAGGCACTTAATGTTAAAAGATAAAGCACAGCAGAGTCACCCCACAGTCATTCGTGTTCCGTTCAGAGCACTGAACTTTAGCATACCATCACAGGCCCATGTGGGGTTCATCATAACAATGTAAAAGACACTGATTTCCTTGGAAAAGCAAAGTGCAATATGAATATAAAGAACTCACCCCCCCATACCCTTTTCTGAAAAATAATACATAAAAGAACTTTTACTTTACATGATTAGTATCACCTAAGCTTCACACATGGACAAAAAATAGCTAAAAAATAATCTGTGATAAATTTCACTATGCAATCACAATAGAATCTGATATCACGCATAGAATCTGCAAGTTAGGAAGAGCTTCAAGATGATGTTGTCCATCTCTTCATTTGATAAACGGGAAAGGCAGGTGATATGCTGGACCCAGCGTTTAACCCGGTTGCAGAGCCTGAGTAGGACACAGGGACTCTGCAGCGCCTAGTTCAAGGTTCTCTGGTTTTCCGTTCCTCCTTAGAAGTTCACAAAAGTAAAACATGGCGATGATCTCTGAAGATGCACCACACAATAAAGCACACGCACTGACACAGGTCAGTGATTTGGTCTCGCAAGACGGTTCCTTTGGCCATTAGGCAGATATGTATCCCACCTCAGGGTGGGACTTCTTTGCACAAGATTGCTCAGTGTTCTGAGGGAAACCAGGTGTAGGTCAGAAGTAACTTCCTGGATTTGGGAAACTTCTTCTTGACTGTCAGTCCGTCGTAGGCAGGTGGCTGGCTGCACAGCGGAATCCCAGATTCGACGCAGAGCTATCGGGCGTGTTCTGGCTTCGAGCAGCACAGCGATACCTATAGCAATAGGACTGCAGAGAAAGAAGCGAGGTGAGTGCCGCTAGGAATCTCAGCTTAGGGCCTGGGGATCTCAACTGTCAAATGCATGCTGTTCAAAGGTACCAGCTATGAAGTTATGCTGACCTGTGGCTAGAGCTTTCCCACAAAGCTTCATCATGGACGCTTAATGTGTATGCTTTGCAAAGGGCAACACATTCAAGAATTAACCACATACCCTATAAATACAATGTACCTATATACAGAGAAGTTATGGTCACCATTAGGTATAACCGAAAAGAAAATTCTAACAACCCACGGTTGTATTAAGTTAGGGACATCTGTATAATACAATAGTCAGCAGTCACTGCAAATCATGTTTTTAAGTAATATTTAATGACAGAAAATTCTTACAATAAAAAGTTAAATGCAAAAGTCAGAATACAAAATTACATATGTGGTATGACATCAACCTATACAATCACAGTAACAAGGGGAAAAAGATAAGATTTAGAACACACCAAAATATGCACAGTAATTATTCTTGTGCAGTGGAATTTCAAATCTCCTATCACTAGTACCTACTAATTTTTACACTGTAAGAAATACTGAAGATAAACAGCAACCAAGAAAATACTAATTAAGAACATTAAGATGTCATTTACTATTCAACAGACTGGCAAAAATTAAACATAAGCAAGCTTATGTCCATCAATGTTGGAAAATATTGGTTTTCTTCATGGCTTTAGAGTCTAAATCACAGTAACTTATAAAGCTATACTTTTTGTGCAGTTAGTTTTGTTTCTGTAATTTTTTATAAGAGTAGAGTCCACGTATACACATGCACCACAGACTGAGCACCTAGAACATACCCGGCATGGTGCTAGACACTTTTATCTGTTATTTCCTTTGACCTAACAGCCCAGAGATACTAAACAGGCTACCCAAGATGACACAGTTGTTAAAGGAACAGAATTCCAACCTGGATCTAACTGTGACGTGGCTTCTTCCCTAGCAAAACTGTGGTACCCCAGCAGGAACGGTACCACACCTCATGTCTTCTTTTCCACCACCCAACAAATAAGTTTGCGTGCACACATGCATTCACACAAACATACAGGACATAATCTGCCTAGCTCACATCTATAGCTACATAGTAGTGCTCAGTGAATGGCTACAGATTACTTGCTGCAAATACTTCAAAGGTTTCCAGATTCCAAAAATAACCATGCATGGAACTCAGCATTGCTAAGTTTGTTCTCTGATCCAAAATAAGAGAATGAAAATAAACTAGTCATCCTGGGTGCCATGAGCATAAACTCAGAGTTGGCCCAATGAAACTCAAACCCCTGCCAGCTGGTTAAAGAAAGTACAGAAAGAATCACATAGAAAAAGGTTGGAATTCGTGAGAAAGAGATAATTTGTGGGGAGGAAAAATAGGTCAAGCTGCAAGATCTTTAGAAAATTCCTATTATTTTCTTTTCTCTCACAAAAGTCAACTGCTTCTAATTTTCATGAAAATTAACTCTGAAGTTGACATGGAAATTCTTGAGCATTTTCACCAGGAAAACAAAGATATAATAATTTCTCTTCTATAGGTAGTAAAATAATAGCGACCAATTTTCTCATTTTCTTTGTGGCCAGTGAGGAATATATTACCAATTTTCAGATGGACAGAGAAAAGATGAATAAAAAACGTGCTTTCAATGATAAAAAAAAAATTGATGGCTACTATGAGTGATCCACATGGAAGAGCAGTTCTCCAAGGTCTACAGGCGACCCTGCAGGAAGACAGAGCAGGAACGTCCTTCTGGGTAGGGTCTACTCACGTGGCTGCTATAGAACAACAGTGCGCTGATGTTTCCCAAATCAAGCCCCTACGGATGATCTAGGGTCCTGTGCAAACAAGCATGTGTAGCACGCTACAGCACAGATCAAGTACAGGGGAGGCAGACAGACGGATGGCTTTGGTATTCTTGTCCCATGACTGTGTCACACATAATGAAAAACCAGCAATTCCTGACTATCTACTCTGTGTACCCAGTGAGGAGATACAAGCCTAGGCCTGGTCCTGCCTGGCTGGAGACTAGAGACTAGTTGAAGAAACAATGGCTATGCATCAAATAGCTTTAAAAAAAAAAAAAAAAGCTAGGATTGTACAACCTTGAGCTTATAAGCAACTCAAGTGAAGGAACTATCCCTTGCAGAAGGCCCAAGTCCTTAGGAAAGACTTTTGGAAAGTAGTACTTGATCCAAGTGGGACATATGGTTCTCAGAACTCAGTTTATGCAAGAACCTGAAGAACTTTAAAAAAGTACAGAACTCTAGGGACACACTCAGAGATTCTGAGTCTATAAATCAGATGGGACCCCAGAATCTGCATTCCTAACAAGCTTCTAGGTGCTCTTGATGCTACACCCTAGGGAGGACACTTTGAGTAGCATTAATTTATAGGACTTTTAGAAAGAAAGGAAGAAGGCAGATTAAGTGGAAAAAAACAATGTAAAAAGCATGAAAATGGAAAATTCAGGCAAGTTCAAAGGACAGCAAGACCACAGCCTGGTGACGTCATAGCACAGTTTATTCATTAAATACAGGAGAGCTTATAATATGCAAGGTGCTATTTTAGGAACAACGGATATAATCAGAGCATGACAAACAAGGTATCTATAATCAGGGAGCTGACATTCAACAGGGAGTAGTCAGACAATAAATAGACCAATAAATTCAAGAATGTTTCTGGCAGTAGTCATTTCTGAAGAAAGTAAAAAAGGGACAGAGGGCTGAGAGTGACAGTGGCTACTCTATAAAAGGTGATCTGGAAAGGCCTAAGGAGGAGACATCTGAGCTGCACTGTCCAAAGGTTTGGGAAATAGGAATTTCAGACTTAAGCTATTACAAAGATAGTTTTAATGGTACAAAGACAGTTATAGTGTTAAGAGGCAGGCAATGTGAGTAGATAAATAGGATGGAGGAACATTATAGTCTTCTCAACAGACAGGGGTATGGACCTGATACAAATGAAAAGTGTGACAAACATTTTGCTAAGTTACTCACCGGCAAAGGCAAAATACAAGGCTTCTTAGCTCTTTAATCTTACGCAAATTCTTTCTGCATTTGTTCTCTCATAGATAAAGTGGAGCTGCCTGTGGAATTATGTCAACACTTCATCTTTACAAAAAAAAGTAAAGCACTTGACATGGCATTATTATTATTACTATTTTTTTTTTTATTTTTTTGGTTTTTCTCCGGTACCGGGAACCGAACTCACGACCTTGCGCTTGCCAGGCAGGAGCTTTTGCCACTGAGCTAAATCCCCAGCCCCCTATTATTACTATTAAGTTTTAGGAAAAAATACTTATCACAACCTCACTTTGCCAAGTTTATCTGACCTCTTTGGCCCAACCGGCTTCCTTACTAAAGACCACAGAAGCATTAGCCAGCTCTTGAACAGCCTTAGCAATCCTTACTGGACTGTGAGAAGATGATGACACCCTGCCAGCATCTGAATACACATGTACTACAAAAATATGAAAAGTTGTGTTTGCTATATAAGTGGGAATATTCTGCTGATGTGGTACAGGACTGTGGTTTTTGCTCAATGAAATACACCCATAAAACCCAGGATGTAACAACTCTCGTGAATTGTCATTACCTGCCCAGAGCACAGTGTTGAGAGAAATTTTGCAGCGGTGATACAGAAGAGCAGAGAACCATGATGTGTGAGAGATTTTTTATCATGGCCATATATAAAGACCATGGCTATGTACAAAATAATTACATTCTTGAACAAAATATTAAAAATGCGAAACATAATTTAGTAGAATGTTATCAACTGTTTTCTTTAGGAAGCAAGGTGAATGGTTTTTTATCTTCATCTTTATTATTTATGCAACAAAAATGTTTTATCCACATAACAAAAAGCTTTAAATCAAAAGCAAGAAGAGTTACTTATTAGATCCCACCAATCCCTGAGACGTTCCGTTATCCAAAATGACTATAAAAAACCAAGTCAGAAAAGGCAAATCTCACCACAAAGGTTAGTATTGAGAGATCAGCCTCATCACTTGCGAAGAATCAATTCATACTATAATTCCATCTCAAATATACTCATTCACTCAGCAAATACTTATTAATAAGCATTCGTTTTAAATTTCAATAATAGGCAACTAATAAAGCACACAATTACAGAGGTAAATGACCTAATTATGAATGTCCTCATTGTTCTTTTTTTTTTTTCCTAACTCTACTTTTAGCATCAAAACTGGTTCTTAAGGATGTGAAGTCTGGGTGGCTGAAAAATGGGTCATTCTATTAAGGACAGGAGTAGTAGAAAGGGCCTGTTTTAGCCATTTTTCATCAAAATGGCTAATTACTGTGTTAAATCGATCGCAGTATCTGTGCTAAGAACGTGATGATGGACTGGGAACAATCCATTTAAGGTAATAACTTACCATTCTTGGGGCTTTGAAGTCAAGTGACACAGCAATATGGCTTTATGATAGGATGACTTTTCAGGGTACAGAGTATTTTTAAATACGGAACAAAATCATTCCAAGGAACCACATACCCAATCTCAGGTCCCTTGGTTTCCTAGCCGTTGCTTCTAATGACACCACATCAATTCATCTGCCCTCACCTTGGCGAGCTGGTGAGCATGTCCTCAATCTGTGGGCTGGGTGGAGGCCCCTAGGGATTAATCTGACAACATCAATAGCTACAATAAAAGCATTACATGCTTATTATGTAAACTGCTCTAAGATCTTTATATGTATTAACTCAATTAATCCTCCTAATATCCTATGAAGAAGCTATTATTAGGGCCTGCGTTACATACATGTGAAAAGGCTGAGGCTCACTGACATTAACCGCGTACCTAAGGTCACACTAATGGATCCTGATTCCTAATTATTTTACCCAACTTGACAGTCGGTGCCCTTAACTGGACCCTATATTGCCTCATATGCTCTCTTTCTGTGCCTTCATCTCCTTAATGAACTTGTGTACGAGACTTTCAAAAAGTTATGAATGATAATCAGAGTTTACTTTAGCCATGCAAATAGACTCTGGCCCATGATCAAATCTAAGTCCTTTCTTTTATTGATTTTTCACCTGCGCTATGAGCAACATTTCTACTTAGGAATTTGAAATTTCTTTTTGGTTCCTTCCTCAAAAAAGAGGCAGGCAAATAATTATAAGGAAGAAAGGATGATAGTTAAGGATGAAGATAACAGGAGTAACTAAATTTTACTGAGCTATCTATTAAGCACACACATAGGGTGTCATTTATTCCTCACAAGAACCCTACAGTGGACACAATCACGACGTGTATTTTACGAAGTGCGAAAACTGAGGATTAGAAAGGTTATAATTTGTCCAAGATCATACAACTAGCAAGAAGCAATCACAGAACTCCAAACTAGATACAATTCCAAACCTGCATCTTAATAATTTATTAAAAGCTGCCACTCTGAATCTAGTGAAAAAGCAAAGTACTCTACTAATGTAAGTTAATTCTGAGCTGCTTTTCTGACTTCACTGAAATGACACCACCAATATCAAACACCTAATCATGAACAAGTTTCTCAACCAAGATCCTGGAAATGCCATTTTTCTCTGGAAAGTCCGGCGTATTCCGCTCAGTTGTATCACTTAGCTATGCTTTTCTTCTGGAATACTGTCACCACCACTCTGAGCCTCACTAAATTAAAACTTATACTTTAGATAGACTAGGAAAAATTAAACATGTCTAATATAAATTCTGAATCAACCACTAATTATAAAACACGGCTGCAAGTAATCAGCCATAGGAGAGAAAATGGAGTGATAAATATTACCAATCTAAAAAGAAAAAATATAGAAGAAAAAAATATCAAAACACACTTAAATTTAAACATATTAATAATCTCATTAACTATAACCGGCCTAAATAGCCAATGGAAAGGCAGACATTCTGCCAATAAATTCAGCAACTCAGATGAAAGGGACAAACTTCTTGAAAGATACAAATTATCAGAGCCTAATCAAGTAGATACAGATAACCTACAGAGACCAGCATCTATTAAATAAATTAAATTTACAGTTACAACTCACTCTGGTTTCAGTGCATCCCCCAAGGCTTCATGTGCTAAAATTTAATTTCCATTGTGAGGTACTGAGGGTGGAAAAGTAATTCCACTATGGTGTGCTGAAGTGGGGCCTTTGGGAGGTGACAGGAGTAGATAAGATCATTAAGGTAGACTCCAGGAATCTTAGTGGTTTTATAAAAAGGAGAAAGACCGGAAGACAGAAAGGCAGGCATAACTCACACGCACGTACACACTCTTTGTCCACTGCCACATGATGCCTTACACTACCTCAGGGCTTGGCCAGAAAGAAAAACACTACCAGATGTGGGCTCTCAACCTTGGACCTCCAAGGCCATAATCCAAAATAAATATCTCTCCTTTTTTTAACACTTTAGTCTGTGTTAAGTATTTGATGCTAATAAGGAAAATAAGACTGATACACTACCTTATGATCAAACACTTTAACTGAGGAATTTTATCAACAATTTCAGAGAGAAATAAAGCTATTTCTACATAAACGCTTTCTGACAACTGAAGATAAAAAAATTTCCCAATTTAATCTATGAACCTAGCAATACCCTTATACCAAAACCAGACAAAAATATTACAAGAAAACAACAGGCTAATACTCATCACAAACCAAATACAAAATAGCTCAACATTTTAGCAAATTGAATCCAAAATACATAAAAGACTATAAATCACTACTGGACGGGATGTAGCCCAAGGACAGTTCAGTAAGTGAAAAGCCATCAGTGTAAGTCACCATCATAACAGACTGAAAAAGGAAAACCGTATAGTCTTAATAGATGAAGAAAAAGTGTTTAGCAAAATGTATATCTATTGCTAAATCTTTTAAAAAGAAAACTCTCACATAAAACTAGGAATAGAAGCAAAAATCCTTATCAGATAAAGGACATTTATGAAAAAACTATAACTGATATCATACCTAATTTTAAAAATTTGAAGTTTATTTCATAAGGTCAAGAGTAAGGTATAGAAGTAGAGAAGCACATGCCTGTAATCCCAGCACTTGAGAAGCTCAGGCAGGAGAATTTCCTGCATTTGAGGCCATCCTAAGCTATACAGTGAGTTCAAAGCCAGCCTAAATTTAATAGTGAGAGTCTGTCTCAAAAAATAAAACAACAACAAAAGAGGTATGAACACCTATTCTTACCACTTTTATTCAATACTATACTTGAGGTACTAACAATATAATATAGGAAGAAAAAGTTATTAAACATGTCTAGACTAAAAAGGAAGAAGAAAAATCATCTATAGAGTCAATGACTGCATGATTAACTTTATAAAAATCTGGTAAGATTCTACAAAAACACTGTAGATAAGTTTAGCAAGGTTGGGGAGGATACAGGATAAATACACAATAGTCAATCACACCATGTAAGTGTATAAAAGCATATTTTAAGTTAAAGATATTTGAAAAAGACAACTAAAAAGGCAACTAAGAAGCCTATGAAAATGTAAATTAAAAACAAGCTAAAAATACAAAGCATTAATAGACACATTCATAATCATGAAATTGGTATATTTTAGTTATCTAGTTTAAAATGTTGTGCGGGTTCGCTTTGTTTTATCTTATAAAGTTATTATTGATAAAAATTCTAGTCCCCAATTACTTTACTTTGAGAGTAACAGCTTCTCAGTTAAGAAAAGTGTCTTTTCTACCAGAGCTATAACTGGTAGGAACTGGGGTTTTCAGATACTATTACACAAGACAGATTGACCTGTTTTTCATAGAAGTTTGGTTCCCCAGTAAGAGGACCCAAGAACACTTATAGTGTCAACTTCAATTAGACAATCTGGGACTAATGATTATGATGTGTAACGTAAACATGTAATATATTGGGAAGACCTGATATATTAAATTATTGTACTGTAAAACAAACTTTAATGTAAGATTTTATAGTGGTTCACACCTATAGTTCCTGCAACTCAGGAAGCTGATGCAGTACGACTGCTTGAGCCCAGGAGTGTGAGGCCAGTCTGGGCAGCAGAGAAAGAA
>NW_004955421.1:9035791-9041488 GCF_000276665.1 Chinchilla lanigera | reverse complement strand
ACATCTTTTTATAAATGTAAGTGTAAAGCATAAATTGAACTCTATCAACCTGCACCTGAACCAATGGATTTAAAAATTCTTTTAAGAGGGGAAGGCAGCTGCACCGTGCCACATTCATCCCCAGCCAAGTCTGCATCATAGATTCCGTGCCCTGGCCATATGAAACTACTAATTTCTAGCTGGCTCTGAATGTTGGTTCACCTCAGCATAGGGCCACAGAGGTGACAAGCAACTGACCAAGTTCACTGTGGATGAAGCCAACTCACCAAGAAAAAAGTAAGCACCTAAGGGTTGGCAGCTTCAGGGAGAGAGCACAGATGAGCCAGCAGCACTACCCACAAGAAAAGCCCACAACTGCATTCACAATAGCATCAAAAAAATGAAATACTTGGGAATTAACCTAACCAAGGAAGCAAAAGTCCTTTACAATGAAAACTACAGTTCTCTGAAAAAAGAGATTGAAGATGGTATTAGAAAATGGAAAGACACCCCCATTGCTGGACAGACAGAACCAATATAGTCAAAATGGCCATAGTTCTAAAACTGATACATAGATTCAACAAAATCGCAATCAAAATACCTACAGCATTCCTCACAAATCTAGAGAAAACAATCCTAAGATTCATATGGAATCAGAAGAAACCAAAAACAGCAAAAACAATCCTGGGTAACAACAACAAAGCCAAAGGTATCACATTACATTACAAAGCTGTAATAATGATAATAGCATGGTAATGACACAAACACAGACATGTGGACCAACAGAACAAAACAGAGGATACTGACCATAGACACATTTAGTTACTTAATCTTCAAAAGGGCCAAACACATACACTGAAGGTATAAAGATAGACTCTTTAATAAATGGTGCTGGAAAATTTGGCTATTCGCATGTAAAAGATTGAGTCTGGACCTATATTTCTTATGGTGTACGAAACTAAAATCAAAATGGATCAAAGATCTAAATGTTAAAATGTAAATATTTAATCTACTGGAAAATAAAATAGATAAAACTTTTAAAGACACAGGAGTAGCCAGAAACATTCTGAACAGAATCCTAATGGCACAAGAAATACCACCGAGAATCAACAAATGAGATCCTGTCAAGTTGAAATGCTTCTACACAGCAAAGAAAACAACCAACAGAGTGAAAAGAACCCTACAGAATGAGAAAACATGTAAACATGATCCTTGGAGGACTCATATCTAGAATATATAAAGACTCAAAAAAAATTTAGATCCCTCAAAATAAAAGACCCAATCAAAAAATGGCAACTGAAATGAATAGACATTTCTGAATAGAATAAGTATAAATGGCCAACAAATATGTGAAAAAAAAATGTTCAACATCTCTGGCCATTAAAGAAACTGCAAATTAAAACAACAATGAGATTTCATCTTACTCCATAAAGAACGGTTACCACTGAGAAATCAAATAGTAACAAATGTTAGAGAGGCTATAAGGAAAAAGGAACCCTTAAACTAGTACAACCACTATGGAAATCAGTAGGGAGATTCCTCAAAAAACTACAACTATAAATTCCATTTGACCTAGCTATTCACCTTGAATTAAAGACATCATATTATAGTAATACATGCATACCCATGTTTATGGCAGCAAAATTCATAATGCCTGAATCTTGGAAAAGGCCTAATATGCCCATCAACAGATGAATGGATAAAGACAGCACCATATTTACACACAATGGAGTACTACTATAAAGAAAGATAAACTTGAGGTATTTATAGTTAAGTGGATTGAGACGAATATTAAGTGAAATAAATCAGACATACAAGCTCAATATTGCACGGTTTCTCTCATATGAAAGACATAAAAATATAAATAAAGACCAAAAGGAAACTCAGATGAAGGAAGCAGGGAGCTATTTTTCAAGAGATGGAGGGAAAGCAGGGACAGGGAAAGAGGCTGAAAAAACAACTGGCATCTGTATCAACACCCCACAATGGATACAATAATTATTTAATGTAAACATGTACCGATAAAAAATAAAAACTGTAAAAAATAAAAGCTAAATATGTTCTGTAAAAAAAAAACAATTCTAATTTAAGAAATACAGAAAACACACATCTACAACGCACAAGCACATGATTTAGAGATAGTTTCTTTAGGACACAGTCCCCGAACTTTGCTATGCATTTGCAAATTTTTAACACCTAGAAAGGTTTAAAGAATCCAAATGCCCAGATCGCAGCTCAGAAAAATCAAATGCGAGTGTTGAGTCAGGTGCCAGGCATCCACATTTTTTATAGATCTCAGACAATGCCAATGTGAAATAAAGTTTGAGAGCTACTGTTCTAGGGCAAAGTTTGTGATTATCTTTATTATTAAATTAGTAACTTAATTTGCCACTATTATAGGTGGTTTTAAGTCTCTAACTGCCTAGACTGAGTGAATTACTATGCAAAGCTTCTTGGCAATCATCTGCAAAATGCCATCTTTGTACAGGGACAGAAAGAAGCTGACGTACTACAGATGACTTGAAGAAAAAAGGAAGGGGATAATATCTGATTTCCATATTCCTCATAAAGGTTACTCATGATACACTGAGTCACTCATTAACCAAAGGCGGTCAGCCTGGACACTGGAGTCCCAGCCCGAAGAGCATGGAAATGATGCATATTTCACAAGGCACACCCTTACACCTAGGGATATTTCCAGTCTAGTACACTACAAACTACCTCCATCCGGAATGGTACCCTGAATTCCCACAGAGAACTCAGAAACGTACAGAAGTTCCACATAAATTCAAGGTGTGCTTCCAGATTTACATGCTAGAAAGGATATATAGCCCACTATGGGTCATGGAACAACAAAGATTTCTCAAAAATGTTAAGAGTCAACAGATAGGATCTGGTTTATAACAGGGCATTCAGAACCTCTGCTTCTCAGCCTATGTGTCCATCAACAGATGAATGGATAGAAAATGTGGGATACATACGTAACAGAGTACTATTCAGCCATACAGAAGGATAAAATTCAAGTAACTGTAGGAAAATGGAAGCAGCTTGATATCGTAAGGCTTATGATGAAGCCCAAAGTAGAAATAATTCAAAATAAAAATAAAAGATAACAGGAAATTGGATAGATTTTTTACAAATGGGAAGGGTATCTACAGATGGAGGGAACAGAAAAGGTGAGGAAAGGGAGGGGAAGTAAAAATGTTTAAAATGTGTTATGTACATGTATCGATTCCCCAGAATTAATGTATTCATTATGTATTGCAAGCATGTATTCTTTTAAAAAAAAAAGTACTTCTGCTTCTCCAGCCACTTTCCCCATGCTGTGACCAAAGTTCAGGTGACTGTCCTACTCTTTTCTACTTCCAATAGGAATAGATATGAATTAGCAAAACTGAATGTGACATTCTGGGGCTACTTTTTAAATACAGTGTTACCTTTGTTCACGAACTTAATTTGTTCTATTATTCTGGAAAGGATGCCCATATTTGTGTCTGCGTGGGAAAGATGGCCATGTTCCTGTTTGTTACCTAATACAGTTTGCAAATGAAAACAAAATTCTGCCAAACACTTCTGTTTATGAACCAAATTGCTGGCAAACAGGAGTGTTCATGAACCAAGGCACCACTGTAATGGGGCCATAAACCATCAGAACACCAAAATACTGTTTAGTGACACAACTTACCTTATGACACATGTAAGAGCCACCTTTCTTCACCCGGTCTTTCCCAGAAGGGGGGCCTTTCTATGGATGAAGAGAAAATAGTTTGTTATATAGACAACACAGACGCTCCTCACACAGTGAGAGAGAGGACCTTCTCATTCAACCATCTATCTCATGCGTACTAAATTTTTGACGTGCATTTCTGCCCGCGGACGTTACATCTACCCTTTCCAGGGCCTCCCAAAGGCCCTCCTCCCCATCTACAGCCCGAATCTAGCTTCCATTCTTTTATGATGTCTTCATGACCACAGGAAGCAATCCTACCTATAAGCCTCTACATCTCTTGCCTAGACGACTAGTGTGTTGCTTGTCAGCATCTCTTACCTTGTCTCACCGACACACAAATTTATTCTGCAGTGTAACTGCTTTGTACGATCATGGCAAGCTTCTTTAAATTATATGCTTTTCATAAGCCCACCAAGTAACACTTAATAAATCTTCTGTTGATGAATCCATTTTTTTCTCTTAAAATGTTTGGGTTAGATCAAGGCATAATTTACATAAAGTAAAATCCACCTTTTTAAAAGCACAGTTCCAATGAGTTTTTTGGTTTTGTTTTTGAGATGGGGTTTTGCTATGGAGTTCAGGCTAGCCTTGAACTCACTTTGTAGCCCAGGCTGGGCTCAAACTCACAGGGACCCTTCTGCATCAGCCTCCTGAGTGCTGGGATTACAAGCAAGCACCACCACGCCAGGCCCTAAGTTTTGACAGCTACAGTCATGTGACCATCAATATAATTAAGACAAGCATCACAGTTTATCTTCTTAAAAAAAAAAAAAAAAGATTTATAAGTGCCCACTGTGACTCAGGCACAGTTGTGAGCATGTTGCTGGTATTAACTCAGGTATTCTCCATGACAGTTTCACAGGGAAGTTATGTAAGAAGTGACGGCAGAACAAGGACCACACTCCAGTGGCCCTGTGCCAGAGTCCATCCTCTGAAGCACTCTCCCTTTTTCCCAGTGAGAAATTAGCAAACTGGGGAGAACCGAAAAGGACGTAAGAAGGGACAGCAACTATCCCTGTAAAGAGACTGGCGATCCAGACAAACCAAAAGATAAAGTTGTTTCTTCTACAGAGAGCTTCTGATAAAAGGACAATGCAATGCAAGTGAAATCCTAGTTTCAGTTGACACATTAAAGGCTACAACACCAGGTAAGCCATGCAAAGAGCATCTGAAATGTACCAGTAAGCGCCTATAAGTCAAAGCCACAGCCGGGAGCAGGGGGAAATGAGGAGCTCTTGCTTTTCCCTTATTGTTCAACAAGACAACTAATCACACTCTGTTTATTGAAAACAAGAGACACCTGGCCATTTCTTCTCAGCAACGTATTGTCAAGAGCCATTAGACAAGTTATATTCTTTTAACATAAGTGACAAAAGTTAAAAGAACCATGTTTTCTCCAAGCACATGTTTTATTCTAAGTTTTCCCAGGTACTTAGAAATTGTCACAGACAAAGTCATTGGCTCTTCTTTGTTCCTCCATAGGGTCCCAGTTATTCCCCAGGCCTTAAATGTTCAATGTTACATTAGTAAACTTTCACTGATTACAACAGGCCAGTTACATGTAACCATAATGACTAGTAGCACAGTTTTCTTCCCACAAACGTCCAGAACCTGACAGACACTGCATTGGGATCTTCTGGATGAGTTTACTGTTGCTTACAAGTAAGACATTTGCCAAGAATTCACTGCAGCATAATGGGAAGGATGTGTAACTGTGTACGTGTCACATGCAGTGGTCACATTCATACTCATTTTCGTGCCCGGGACTTCTTGCACTACACTGCTTCAAGTGGTTTTCTGCGTGCTATATTGCAAAGAACCAAATGAGAGTTTAGTTCTGATGGAAGTCTCACAGTATCTACTAACATGCAAGATGAAATTCTTTTGTCCAGACACATCTAGGAAGGAGCCAATCTACCAATAGGAGGATGTGAGAACAAAACAATCCCCTTTCATCATCTATTCCCCTAACCTAAGACTACAATCAA
>NW_004955421.1:8972677-9035027 GCF_000276665.1 Chinchilla lanigera | reverse complement strand
AGGATGGCCCTGAACTCACTTTGTAGCCCAGGCTGGCCTTGAACTCACAACCATCCTCCTGCATCAGCCTCCCCAGTGCTGAGATTACAGGCATGCACCACTATACTCAGCTCATACTAAAGTTTTTAATGAAAAAAATTATATGATATTTGGGAATTGTTTCAAAGTAACCAAAAAAAGTTCAACTAGACTGGACAAATATTAATGTGATCATTTTATAAGGTGTCAGTTTAGCTAGACTGACCCTCATGTCCAGAATACTCTCCCCTTTACATTTCTGTTTAGGGTGACCATTAAGAGATATTTAAGTGAGAGATGGAGAAAAGAGAAACAGTGGCTACATTTTTATGTTTAGAATACTGACATAAGGTAACTGGTCAACCTGTAGCTGCTACTACTTTCCCCTAAATCCTCCTTTTATTCCTGTGAGTCTAGGATAGGTGTGCACTGAGCTCAAGGATGAAAGGTACTAACTCCATCTCTACGAATCCACATTGTCAAAGTTGGAGGAAGTGAGAAACTGACACTGTTCTACTCCACACGGCATGGACTCCAGGTCCTGTGTGTGAGTTCCAGTTTCCTTTTGCTCTCCTCCAACTAGACATCCATCTTTCTCTTCTGATTGCTTTCCATGTAGACCTCAAACTTCCACACTGAACTCAAATAAAACAGCTGTACAGCCATTGTGTAAGGTCAAAACTTTGTAATAAACTAATTTTTACTCACACAAGTCCAAGCACACCCACACATTAGTAGTTTTTTGGGGTTGTTTTGCATTGTTTTTGAGACAGGGTCTCATGATGGAGTTCAGGCTAGCCTTGAACTCACTATGTAAGCCAGGCTGGCCTCTAACTCATAGCAGTCCTCCTGCCTCAGCCTCCCAAGTGCTGGGATTTCCAGTTGTATACCACCACACCCGGCTACTAGTTCTATTTCTGATTGAATAGTGATTGAGAGTTCATAACTGTCAAGGCTGAGTTGTATATTTTATTTTCATTTATATCTTAACATTTTCATTTTAAAAAGTACTAAAAACATATGCAAACATAAGCATTCTCCTTATGAAATCAGTCATTAAGCTGGGCATGGTAGTACACACCTATATTAACAGCACTCTGAAAGGCTGAGGCAAGAGGATCAGAAAGTCTAACCCAGACTAAAGAATTTAGCATTTAAGGAGACTGTCTCAAAAATAAAAAATAGGCTAGGGATGTAGTCCAGTATGAAGGCCCTAGGTTCAATCCTCAGTGTAACTTTCTGCCAAAGGAGTCACTAAAGAACTATTAATAATATTGCCTGAAGAAAAAAGAATGAAGGGGTTAGGAGACAAGCATGTGAGGTTTTGACCTCTAAAATTTGCATTCATGAATTACTTACTCATTCCTTTCAGGGAAAAAAGAACTCAATGCAATAAAATCTCCATACTCTGGCATTTATTGGGTATCTGCTTTGGTACGTGCATAGGTAACACTTTATTAAAGTTTAAGAGATCTCTCATTTTGTGTTTACTATTTCCTCAATATAATCAACTCTTACTACAAAGATCACAATACATTTTTAAAATCAGAAAATAAGAGCTGGGCTCTGAAGAAAAGGATCAACCACACATCACAGACATTCCTTCTCATATCACCTCTTTAAAAATCAATCATGTAAGCCAACTACCAGATGGTATTCAGGTTCTGGCTGGTAGTTAGCCCTTTAGCTCTTGTCAGAGTGAGGGCAGCTTAGGAAAAACTATGCAGTTAACAACTATTAAGACTCTTACCAAACACAAATAAATATATCTATATATGAAAGGCTCTGCCTTTTAACCCTAATGGGAATCAGAGCTTAAATCAATAGAAGCAGTAGTGGGTTTACACCGAGATAACAATATCCAGATTGAACTCAGAAAATGCCTTTGCTATCAGCTAATCCAGAGGCTCCCAGTGTGAACTCTTCGCACCTAAGAAAATAAAAGTGAAAAGTTTCAAGATTTCAAAGAGACTTTTAAAAGGGCTCACTCACTTATCTCTGAAACATTTGCTCAAGCTCACCAAGTCAGATGTTTATCTTTCTGCTATACCAACATCATTTCCCACCACTCCCTATCTTCAAATCCCAGGATAATGAGCCCACACACACACACACACTCGATTCTCTCTGCCTAATATGCTCATCCTAGTATTCATCAAACTCTTATTCATCTTGCAAGATACACCTCAAATATTATCCCTTAATGAAGAGTATGGGCTCCAGAGTCAAATGACCTCCTGGATTAAAACCCTGACTCTGACACTGACTACAAGACGTGGGCTAGTTGGTAACCCCTCTATGCCCGGGTTCCTCACCTATAAACTGGAGATAATGATAGTACCTACTTCACTAGATTGACATGGGGGTTAAATGGGATAATACACAGGAAGCATATCACAAATAACAATAAATGCTACGCTGCTGTTGTTAATAATATGCATTGTTAGCTCATAAGTAACTCAGGTTTCCTGAAGGACTACATAAACTTAATAATCCTGGCAGCATGTAACTTTTCAAACTCCAAAACCACAGAGATCACCTGGCCTACTTTTCTTAAGGCTAAATTCCCAAATGCAGTTCATGTCTAATAAAACATCTGCCATGCTAATAACCTTTCGGAAGGCAGACTCTTTTTATATTTTATAGCTTGCATTACACTGTACAGAGGCAGCCACACATCACAGCATCAGAGAGCTAACCATGAGTGTTCTTTTGTAATTGTATATATTTTTATTATTTTACTTTTATTTCATGTTTATAGTGCCTGAAGTTTACATTCATCTTAGGGAGTAGGTCCATGTACATGACACATCTTGATTCTTTTTCAGTTGCCTTCCCCTGCCCACCCACCTCCCTCCATCTCTAAATCCCCACTCCCCATTTTCATTATGTTATCATTATTTTTAGTTCATGTGTATGACATACAGTGCTTACATTCATCGGTTATTTGGTACATGTATGTGACACATCTTCAATCTTCTTACTCCCCCTTCCCTTCTCTCCCTTCCTGTCTCCTATCATTCCTTTATTTTGCTTTTCATTTGTATTTTGCCTTACTCAAATGAAAGGTACCACACATTTAAGCTTGGGTATCTGATTTATTTCACTTAACATTATATTTTCCATGTTTCCATTTTCCTGCAACTATCTCAAATTTATCCTATTAATAGCCAAGTAGTAGTCCATTATGTAGGTACAGAAACAGCACATAAAATATTCTGTGGGCCATTAGACACAGCAGCATGAACTCCACCTCAAGAGTCTCTTGGGCTAGGATGTAGCTCAGCAGCACAGTGCCTGCCTGCCAAGCACGAGATGCTGAGTTCGATTCCCAGTACCACAAAACAAAAGTCTCTTAAAACGGTGAAAACATTATTTGCCTCTACACTACTTTCTGTCCCTTTACCTGGTTCAAATTATATCAAGAACACCCTGAGAGAAAAACTTTTTATTATTTTCATATTTGACAAGGGTAGGTATGCTTTATTTAAAATGTTTGTCAGAAAACACAGCAATCCTGTGACTATCTTAAAGTATTTAAATCTTGAGAAGTAATTCTAGACGTCTCGCTCTTCTTCCTCTCCACATGAAAGTAGTCTGATTAGCTTTACCTCTAAAGCAGATCTCTAGTGGACAGCATCTAATCATTGCATGGCACTCTTTCTGGTCTAAACTACCACCATTTCTCATTTGCACCAACTGTAACAGTCCCCTAAAATGTTTCGCAGCTTCCAAAATTGTACCTAATAGAAGAACCACGATAATATATGTAGAATAAATAATAGACTATTGCATTGTGAAAGAAGCCAGATGAAAAAGAATACATACTATATGATTCCATTCATCCAAAGCTCTAAAAAATACCAGCAAATTTACTGTGACAGAAAGTAAGGTTTGCTTGGGTATGGGGGTTAGAAAAGGGCAAGACGGTAGGATTGCAAAGCGACCCAAGGATGTCTTTGAGGTAACTTGATATATACACTATCACAACTGTTGATTTCATGGATGTATGTCTATCCATCAAAACTTACCAAATTATACACTTTAAGTACAGTACGTATAATGTACTATACATTAATCATGCCATGGTGAAGCTGTTTTTAAAAATGAAAATAAACAAGAAAGCCATGGCATTTTAAATAAAATATGAAGTCTTAGGTTTGTTTCAAATGATCCAGAGAAGATTACCACACAAGGAAATAGAAACATAGGTGAAACAAGATTAGGCACGAGTTGGTAATGATTAAAGCTGGGCATTAAGAGCACGGCAGTTCAATATACTATTTTTTTCTAGTTGCGTATGTTGGGAATTTTCTTTTGCATTTATATTGTTAATTTTTATTTTTATTAGTACATGTCTGTAGTACACAGAATGACATTTGTTGTGGGAAGTTGATACATTTATATAACACATCTTAATTTTTTTTATAGAGATCATTTACTGCATCATTAAAATATCACAAATTCTTCTTATAATCCAGAAGCTTGTTTCTGTGGGTGGATAGCTCTTGGATCTTATTTATCAGACTGCTGAACTGTTCCCTTTTCAGAAACACAAATACCAGCCAAAACTGTTCCGGTATTCTTGTTTTTGACTGTTGTACCTTGCTGAATCAAAACAAGTGAACTTGAAACAAGCTCAATATCATTTCCTTCAAGGATTCGTTCATTTTTCTGGGCTTGAGATACTAAACAAGCAATACCGGCCCTCATATAAACCTGGCAGACATACTTTTCGCCCAAGAAATTTCTGGATTTTGATAAGAGACGGATCTTGAATACCGACGTTGCTGAGGAAGTGAGCATACACAGACATCCTGTGATGGAGGGCCAGCGTAACACCTCCGCTCTTGTTCTGTACGTGACTCGAGATCCTGTGAACAGGACCTGGTCCCTTTCTGTTTCCCTACCATTTGTCAACCTGGAGCCTCCTCTTTTTCTTTCAAAGAGACTGAATTCTACGCCGGTACGGCTGAAGTCCCTCCGCAGGACTCCTCTGCGGCCCATCACAGTAACTGTGCGTCCCTTCAGAGTAACGTCGCTGTTCCCCGGATGTCGACGGTCTTACTGCTGAGAACGGTCTTCATTCTCGCAGGAGGTGCAGCAAAGAGCTTCAGTTCTTTCTACATCCCATTCCCCTCACCACCTTCCCACCTGCCTTCATCTCCTGGTCCCCTTTCCATTTCCAAAAGGCCTAGCTCCCTGTTTCCTATTAGCTACCTTGTATTTTGCAAGAATTTTTTATAGCAAAATGTTTTTAGAGTTAAAGCATACAAAATCATAAACCAGGATAAATGAAAAGAAGAAAAGACTATGCCTTCCAGAGACACAAAGAGCTACGAAGCAAAAACTTCCTGAGAAGTTTAAAGTGCAGAGGAATTTGGAGTTTAAAGGATAGTATTCACCATTCTATAACCTTGAGAAGTGTACTTGTTCCTTTGAGAGCAGTAGTCCTCACCGTCGTCCGCTAAAAGCTGGGCTCCCTAGCACATGTGACTTGCAGGCAGCCTTCAACGGCACATTACATGAGCTCCCACAGGCATGGTTCCCAGAGCCTGAAGCCCAGGATAACAGAAAAATCATCTTGCTGCCCATGAAGGATTCTATGCACGGTAAACAGCAACATTGTTAAGTCACCGGGTGCTACAGCAACAGCCAACCCAGAAACACACTAACAGGAACAACTTTTTGCTTTTTGGTACTGGGAATCCAACTCAAGACCTTGTGCTTGCCAGGCAGGCACTGTGCCACTGAGCTATAGCCCTGGCCCCCAGGAGCAGCTTTGGTATCATCAGACATCAGAGACACAGCCTCTGTGCACACGCCTCTAAAAGGAGTCTTTTCAATCACTTCCTCTGTCTTTAAAGGAAAGTACTCTCCACTTTCAATCATCCTAGAATTTAAATGACTGATATCACTGTTATTTCCCCTATGCGACATTTACTAAAAGCACACCAACCCTTACCATCTAATCTGATCTGACAGCAGGAAGTTTTGCCCACAGTTATGCCCACAGTAAGGACAAGGAATAATGAAGCTCATGGACAGATGAAACGCGGCTGTGTCTTGGGTCACAGAGAGGTCATGGCAGACTGGGAGTGAAAGGTCATCACTCCATGGCATCTTCAGCTTATCCCACTTCTACGCCTAATCTGATTATCTCGAGGCTCAGCAGCATCTCCACCCAAAGCACACATGTGGGGAAAAAAGCAAAATATCCCAATATTTCACCTTTTTTAACCCAATGCCAACTATGACAAAGGATTTTAATACTGGAAAGACAAAACATTAGTTCAAATAAAGCTTTCTGAATTCTTTGGAATTTTACTTATGCCCTGGGAAGTGGGCAGACGTATAGCACACTTGTGGTTTCATTGAAAGCTCTAAAAAGTTCGCTATCGCCGCCCTAGGACAAGGACCAACAGAGAAAGGGCCACAGTTAACTTCAGTCATTACATGAGAAGAGGAAAAAGGAAGGTGACACCCAAGTCAAAGACAGAAAGGGAGATCAAACTGGAAAGACAGGCCTGTCAAACACAAAAAACAAATTAAAAGCCAGCAGCCCACCTCCCCCCACAACAATATTTTCTTGGAAAACCAGTTTGTCCTGTTGCTACTAGCAAAATGAATGAAAACAGTCACTTCCTCAATGCTACTTATTTCACCCATGCTAGGTTAAAAAGGAAGAGAATTTTCAAAACTGTATTAAATATGCTCAAGCCACAGTGGCTCTCCACTTTCCAATAAACTACATTCCTTTCATACTCCAAGATCTACATAATAAGTCTTGCTCCTGGAGTAATGCATAAAACTTGGTATTTAAAATACTGATTCTGATTGCAGAATAGCATATAAAAATAATAGTGGTTATTACTTACTAGGCATATATATATTCTACCTCCATATTTTTAAAATGTTTTTAATCTGCAAAACAATCTTTTGATGCAGGCTCTACTATTTTTGAGGCAACCATGTAATTTATTATTCAAAAAAAGAAAACTCAGGATGAAGGGGGAGCTAGTAACAACTGTCCCAGGCAAAGGCAGAGACGAAGAATGTTTGGAGACCCTGTCACTTAACTTTCACAAATGGAGAGCTAAGGGCCAGAAAAGCTGAACAGCCTGCCAAGGCCACTCAGCTAGTAGGTGAAGCCCATGCTGTGGCCCCCGATTCACACTGTCATTGTACACCTGTGAGTGACCTCACACAATATCATATTTTTACAATAAATCATCCAACCATTCAAAGCTGAGGTATATACATCTTCCTGTATTTCACAAATTCCTTTCAAGAGAACAGCTAAAGTTCAACAAGAAATGTGGTTAAGACTTGATATTTATTTCTTTAAGACATTAGCTTTTTGACGGAGCCAAGGTGTGTTTCTCTCATAAACCATGAAAGTACCAAGGGTACTTTCTTTTGACACACAGCATCCGCTTATTCACATACGAATGAAAACCCTATCCAAAGCACCAACACCTATCACTTAAACAGACATCCATACTTAAATTGACGCCACAGATGCCTTTGGTGGTTTCACTGCTCAAACCCAACTGGGTTTTTATACTTCTTATACCACAAAAGCAACTGTTGCATTTCACAGTCATGCTCAGTAAAGTTTTATCATCTCTTATGAATTATTCAAATGGATTCCAAAAACTTTCATGAGAAAATCACATCCCAGGAATAATAAATGATACATAGGGAGTTAAACACTTTTCCTTTCATTATAAAATAAACTATAGTTACCATAAAACCTCAAAGACTAGAAATGTCAGACAGAAGGGATGTAGACATAAACAGATATATAGATATTTGTAAACATGTTATTTAATGCAACATATTAATATATTTCACATTATCCCTTTCTTGAGTCTCCCAATGTCAAAGTGACATCCACTGTCCTTTATCCTTACTGTTCTGTCCATCCTCAAGTAACTGTAAGACTCTCTTCACCACTCCAATGAGTATCTCTATCAAATATTTCACCAGACAAGCTGAACCATTTTTTTTCCTTAATCTGTAGAGTCTGTGGTAACTCCAGGAATTACTGTCAGAACTTGCTGAACACTCAGTGGGACTGGACAACTGGAGAACTGACGTGGAAAAATGACATGTATTTCATGTCAGAGAAAACCCCACACACATCTGGTATCAGATGTGGTATCAGAAAAAAATGAAATTATTAGCACTTACCTCTTCATGACAAATTATAAATGTATTTATTTCTCCCACTAGAAGGCAGCACCTTGTTCTGCTCATTGCTGTATCATTAGTTCTCAACAATGTCTAAGCCCATAGCTGTTAACAGTTATTTGCAGGAGCAGTGGATGATGTCCTACACTTCAGCTTCTACGTAACGACTCTCGTGTGGAGAGCAGAGATCCAGAAAGTAAGGAGAGGAAATCAGAAAGAAGAAAAAGATGGACAATGCCCTTTTATAATTCATCACTCTAGAAGCACAAAATAAAAAGTATTGGTTTTAAGACAGACTACAAATAGAAAGTAACTGTAAAAATCCTCACAGGCTGAGCCCAGGGAGAAAGCATCACCAGGGAACCACCACAACGGGCCCAGGAATTAGGAGAACCAGTGTCTGGTCTGGAGTCTGTTCCTTCACTGCTGGCCTGAGTTCCCTCATTTTTAAAATGCAAATGCTGCAAGACTTTATGAGGTCCCACTTTCACCAGCATTTGACGTGAGTTGATGGATAAATCCCAAATACATCCATCCCAAATTGTTCCACTTCCTCCAGTGAAACATGGACTTTTTCCATGGATTCCTGCAGAGACATGAGATAAACATCTACAATCTTCTTTAAAACGCCTCATTCAAGGGCCTCAACTTTTACAGCCACTCTCCCAAACTGCCAGGCAGGAGGGAGAAGAGAGAAAGTACAGCAAGGCCCCAGAGGTTAAACCCTCTGACCTATATACAATGGCAGATATGCATATGATCTGCTTAAGAGTAATGGATTAGAACAACCTTGGAAAATACATGATAGTTTTTCAAAACAAGAACATGAAGCATCTGGTGCTGAAAAATCAGTCACACTGAACACCGAAAAAGCAACTGTTACGAGAAAACGTCACACATGGACTTCTGTACAAGACACAGCATTCTCCGTATCTACTAATAACAGTATACCACCAGATGGAATCTGGCTCCCAATAATGCAGGTAGTTCTTTACTTTCAGGGAGTTTAAGATGCTAGTATAAAAGACAGAAAGAATATCCACAATGTCCCCAATCCCAGAGAGATTCACCCTAACGTATCAAGAAGTCAGTTTGTTTCTCCCTAAACACTGCATGGTGTACAGCAGCAGCATCCTAAACACAGACAGCTCAAACCACGCCAGCAACAATACTGGGTACAGACTGCATCTTCTGGAGGATCTGTGTCAGACTCAGTCACTTTCACTTCTCAGAATGATAATGTGAAACTCTTCAGTCCTACAAGCAAGGCCAGATGCGGCTCTAAGCATTGCTTCAAGTGAGAAAAATAAACAGTTTACTCTTACTAAAAATTTATCACATTCCCTTATCTCACAATCTTCTATGTTCATCAGGGACAATTCATTAGCAAGTTAGGAGAGAATAACACAATGAGCCTCCACCAAATGGTATTTTGAGTTAAACACTATTTTCAAAGAACTACTTTAAGACTTCCATGATTTTACTTGGACGTTTTGAACGTAGAGAAGTGCTAAATGCCCAACTCTGTGTGTTCTGGTGCTTGATTACATGCAATGTTTACTTCCTTTACTGAGTATAAAGTGGAGACTGTCCACAGCAAGACGTGCTACTTCTAACTGCATGTTACCAGATGGCACATCTCCTTTCACATCCCTAAAAAGGTCCAGAATAAACGTCTGTCATGGATTCGACTTCAGAGTAAGGTGCGATTTCATAGTTTGCTGGCTTATTTCATTTAAATTCTCATTCCTTCTACAACACAGCATAGTTACAACTAGCATTTACCAAGTGCTCACTACAGGAAGCCTCTGTGCTAAATATTTTCTTCACAATATGTTATTAAACCTCTCAATAACTCCCTATTGGTTACTATTATTATCTCATAAATGAGGAAGCTCACTGAGTATGTCAGAAATTTGCCTCAGGTTATTCAGCAAGTAGGTAAATGTGCTAAGACATAAACCTGGGTCCAACTCCAAAACTGCATGCTTTCAACAGTCATGGTATACTTCCTCCTTACCTGTAATTAGATACATATGCATTTTTTATACTTAGCTGTGTTTTCTTGCTTTCTTAATGTTTGCAATATCCAAGAGTAAAAGGGATCCTGTGTATACATTCCCAGAACCCAGGAGACAAATTTGACATTCAGTAGATTGCCAATAAATTCTGCTAAGTAGATAAAATTATAGTTGCTCCTCAGTATCCATAATGGATTGCTTCCAGACTTCCTGTGGAACTCACATCCAGAGATGCTCAAATCTCTTATAAAATAAGAGGTGGTGCAGTATTTCCATATATATACATATCCTCATTTTTACTTTAAATCATCTCCAAACTTAGAACACCTAAACCACTTAGAACATCTACTATAACGTAAGTGCCATAAAAGTGTTATCATACTATATGATATCACACTATATAATGATACAGAAAGAAAAAGTGTGTGCATGTTCAGGGCAGCCACATTTTTCCCCCAAATATTTTCAACCTGCAGCTGGTGGAATTCTTAGATACAGAGCTCACGGACACAAAGGGCGGACTACATGAACTTACACAAAAAAACGACGTGTGGATATGTCTATACCTATAATAAAAAATCAGTTCACATATGCACATTTCAAAAATCACAGTATAACCTGATGAGGTGGGGGGGGCATAATTTGACTGCTCTATTTTTTTTTTTTTCTGGTTTATTTCCAGATCCTGAGGGAAAGAACAAATGAGTCACACTGTGGCATAGAAAGCCACTACAGGTAAGCTATAGGAATGGAAAATGATACTATCTTACTTTATAATTCATAACAAGTTATATGCCAAATTTTAAAAAAATGTTCTAAACAATTTCTTAGAACAATTTAATGCAAGCAAGAAATGAAGGTAAAAAGGACAAGAAACTGATTTAAAATCTCAAGATCTTTAAATATGTAGGCATAATTCACTGTCTCCCACTTGCTTTTGGAAGCAGCCACTGCATGACACAACAATACATGTCTCTTAAAATATCTTTCCTATTTATAACACTTCTTGAAATTCCTGATCTAACAAATGTGATTTATGATAAAATATTACTACAAGGAAGTAAGCAGCCCTTTATATTCTGTATTTGAAATAATATGTAGAGTCCAGTAAACATTAACAAGGCTGGGGATCAGAAGAGCTAGGATTAAACACTGACTATAAATCAAGCTCAAAATATGGGGCGAAGTCAAAATCTCTCTCCATTCCATGAATGGCCACATGAAATGAGTGACACCCACAGGCCCATCTTTCACATAATCAGTAATACTGTGTGTTGAAGATGAGGGAGAGAATGCGCACACACACGGGTACACATGTGCTCGAGAAAACACTTTAAACACTTCACAGGCAAAAACCTCCAAAGCATAATCCCCCGGCCTTTAATCAGGAAGTACGTGGTAGTCTGGAAAAAGGTCAGGACCACTACCCAAGGATGCTCAGTGGAGGCACAGCTCTTCGTTTAACCCAAAATACATTTTATACTAATAATCTGTAAAGTAAGAATGAAGAAGGGCTTAAGGGATCATCTTTAAATTGAAAGGCACTGCTCTTTTCCTTCCCATTTTATAATGATTCTACCTCTGGTTGAGGAGTGCTATGTGAAAACTACCCATGACTATCTATAGATAGACTGCTATATATGCAAAACTGCAAAGAGTTATTCTGTGGGTCAGAACACCCACACATGTTAATCTCTGCGGACTGCCAAGAGTGATGAGATAGAGCCTTAGCTGAAAATGTGAAGCAGAAATTAGGAGCTGAGATACTGTGGGAGTGTTGGGGGATTAACTGTAACACTAAAAAAAAAAAAAACAAAAAACCCACAAATCAACCTATCATTCAGGGAGGTACCAGATATCAAGAGACTGGCAGGGGTGCTCGGGGAGGAAGAAGTCTGAAAGGTAAGCTCAGGTAGAGAAGTCTGGATGTCAATGTAGTGCTAAACTGTCAATTCGTGCCTCAAGCCACACCAAGACAGGAAATGAAGACCTCAAGCAATCAATCCAAAATAGAGGCCTATTCCACCTAGAATTCACACAATCATCCTCTGCCCAGAAAGACTGTTTAGATCTGCCCTGTGATCAGTGGATGTAACTAAGGGAGCCAAGAGACAGGCTCTGCAAGCCCCTGCACCTGCCTCGGCCCCTGCCCGCCCCTGCACCTGCCTCGGCCCCTGCCCACGCCCAGAGTCCTTTCTAGGTAAAGGAAGGTGCAAAGAAGGAATAAACCACCCGTGAAAAGAAGCCATAAGCCTTGTCTTTGGTTCTGGCTTCCTACGCATCAGTGGAGCAAAGCTGCCTATTACTATGGATATGATAAGAAACAGTAATTAGGAATTCTGCAATACAAACTCTGTAGGCAAAGGCAGTGTGATTTTTCTGTTTGCCACTAGCACAGAGCAAGTGCTCAATAATGCTGTTAAACAAATGAAAGGGGAAAGGCATTATCAGGTTATTAAACAAGAGGTAGTGCTGAAGGGGAAAGGATTTTCAAAAAGGCAATGTTCCAACTGAGAGGTGTTTGGAAATAATAATTAGCTCTTTACTGAGTGCTTACTAAGGGCAGGCACAGTGCTAAGTGCTTTAATCTCTCTTTTTAATATTCAGAACAACCCAGTGCTGTTGGCTTTTATTGTTATTCTTGTTTTATAGATGAGCAGACAGAATCACAGGATTTTACACTCTAACCCGAAGGTCACCAAGCTATCAACTGCAGGGCTGGGCTGTGGACCTAGCACTTAATTGTTTAAAGGCCATGTTACTCTCAGCTGTGGCTTCTTCCATGATGGCCAGCTTTCCAAACCAGACACAGACCCAAGGGCAGTTGCCAGGTTTCCTGCAACCTAAGAAGGGCTTGGTACATGCTTAGCATAATTTACCAGTGAAGCACTAAGCCCTACCTGGCAAAATGACTTACCTAAGGCCCCATAACATTTTAAAGCTACATCACAGATGGAAACAAGGCTACTAACCTCTCTTTCATCACTTAACTAGGGTTCTGTCACGCTGTGCAGCCAGGGGAACTTTATTGAGAACCACAAACAGCCCCATTAGCAAACTCCCTGCTCTTTCCATTTAATGTTTCTGTTCTAACCCCAGCCCATGATGCCGACCTTCTGCCATCTCAGTCATGGAGCATATGGCGCTCCCTTCCCAAGAAGGCAATACTGTGAAAAAGACAGCTAATAAAAGCCCTTTTACTGTGCACACTGAAGTAAGGAAGACAATTTCCAAGTCACTCTCCAAACCTCCCAGCATGTTAAGAACAGAAATTCTACAAATAGTTGCAATGTCCCAAAAAGGAGGTGAAATACACTGTAGAAAAATGAAAACAAACAAATGTGTGCACACATAGATCCCTCTCACTGCTTTTACTGTTATTCTGAGCACAGAAAAGGCACTGGGCTTTAGAAATGAAGTGTAAGCAAAGGGCAGCGGTAGCTCCAGGTACTGGAGGGTAGGCACTGACTTAACATACTGAACAGTAGAGACAGAAAAATGAAAGCCCTTTTTTCTTAGTTTATCCTTAATTCCTCAAAAGGTTGAGTCCAGGTGGGCGTGCTTTCACAAGGATGTAATCTCAGGATTCTTGGAGGAGGATTATACATTCCAGCCCAGCCTGGGCAACTTAGCAACTTATTGAGACCATCTCAAAATAAAAACGGAACTGGCAATGTAGCTCAGTGCTAAAGCCCTGAATTCAATCCATAATGCTGGGGGAAAAAAAAAATCAGGACTTCTTTCTGATCTTTGGATCCCACTGACCTAGCAGCATGACCTGGCAGTTGCTGATATCACTGATATCATCCTTAGGGCACCTTCTTGAGAAGCCTCCCACTGGCAGAGAACACAGTTCACGGAAGCTCCACTTCCTTCATGCCCACAACAAATCTTACTGTGATGGACCTTAAATCCATCTGCTCAGCATCCATCCTCTCCCCTAGAAGAACTCCTCTGCAGGGCCTGCCTTATCCATCCCTATTATCCCTACCCCGTACGGCAGGTATAGCCCATTACTTGGTAAGTACTTAGTAAATGTGAGCTGACTGCATTGCTCTAGGGTTGTCACAGGTCCCATCCCACAATGCACCAATGCCTTAAAACAGCCAAATCTGTTGGCAAAACACCGAGAAGGTGGGCTACACCTCCCCTGGTCAGTTCTGTATCACATCAAAACAGCCATGAGGAAAGCACACACTTCCAAACTGTCCACAGCTATACAATCTGCTGCACAAATTCCATATTGACAGAAATGAAACAGAATCTCTGGTTAAAATCTGGCAAGCAGCAGGAATTCACTCAGAGAAGAAATATACTTTGGAACACTTTGTTTCCATCAGACTCTCATAAGCCAGGATGCATGAGCAAGATTTTCTTACCACGGATGACAAGTGTGATGAGCCAACAAAAGGTAAAAGCAGAAGAAATATCAACCAATCCTTATTTATAAATATGATTTACTTCCCTTTTGCTTCCACAGGCCAACCTCCCACATTAACTGCTCACAGAGACATGTGACATTCCAAGGAGAAATTACAGCATAAACAAAACAGCAAACTTCAACAGTGCTTTTGAAATACACAAATATAAAGTATTTTCACATATATTAACAAATTTCATTTCATCAGGTCAGTATAATTATTACCAATTTATAGATAAAGAAGCTTAAATTTAGAAATATTCCTTTAAACTGGACACGGTGACGTATACCTATAATTCCAGCTACTTGGAAGGCGACAGCAAGTTCAAGGCCAGCCTTAGAAACTCAGGGAGTCCCTGTCTCACAACAGAAAGGGAAAAAAAAGTCAAACAAAACAGAAACAGGTTGGGAGGTGCAGCTCAGTAGTAGAATACTTGTCTAGCATGTGCGAGGCCCTAGGTTTAATCTCCAATATGAAGGAAGGAAAGAAGGAAGGGAGGACGAAAAGTAGGAAGGAGGGAGAGAGGAAATGGAGGGAGAAAGAAAAAGATTCCTTTAAGTGGGAGAGCTACACTTCAGGTTATTTTGGCTGATTCCAAGATTCAAGTTCTTTCCCTGAGAAAGAAAAGCCACCTAAATGCAATTCTATTCCCCTTACAACGGAAAAAATATATATCATTCTATCCCATCACATCATTACCTGAGCAAGTCAGCATGACACCTAGGTACTGACAGTCAATAGGCAGATATGGGAAATGAGAACATTATATATGTTCTACCTTTTTATTTGTATTGTACATACAGTTTCAGATTTAGGAAATAGAAAAGAAAAAAACCATTACATTAAATATAGATAATATCTATATATGTATGTATATCTATGTATCTAGATACACAGATATTTAGATATATCAAGAAGATGTAGATGTAGATAAATAGTATGCATCACGCATGATAGCACATGTCTGTAATTCTGTGTACTTGGGAGGCTGTGGCAGAAAAATTACATTCAAGGTCTGCTTTGGCAGCTTAAGAAGACCCTGTCTCAAAATTTAAAAAAGGACCAGAGATATAGCTCAGTGGTAGAGGACTTGCCCACAAACTATCACCAAACATGTAAATGTATTATATTTAAAAATATACATGTATATATCGAATGCAGTATGCCCATAGTCTGGATTGTGCCTGTGTGAACGGAAGTGATGGCACCTTTGCTATGCTTTGTGATGCTGTACTGTCCACCTCCAAAGGACACACATACAGCCTAGGACCAAACTAGCCCTCACTTCTTATGGCCAAATACCTCATCCACTCTTAGGGCTTTGTGTACAAAGCACACAAGGGCTGTTTCTACAACCTGCGTTTGCTATAAATGACTGCCCAATAAAATAAAAACTAATGATTAACTTTTACTCCCTGGAAGTCACTGAATAAGAAAAAGACATTTCCTAAATAGCCACTGCATAAAGGGAACTTACTTTTCCCAACCTCTCCAAAGAAACTTTAAAATTATTTGCCATTACTACGAGTTAGTCTTGGAGCAAACATAAATACATGACAATGAAGAGGTCAGTTCCTGGGTAGAAATGTTTACTAAACATGTAGACTATTTTGGGTCAAAACTTTCCCCGAGAATGTCTGCTTCTAGCCAGCCTTTGCTCTGGAGCATCTAGAGTGTGGATAGTGACTGAACTCCCCCACTCTATGTATCTAGAATTGGTATTATTGTAGGATAAATGATTACACACCAGGTTCTTTGCTAAGCATTGCAGATATACAGGCCATTAGAGAAGAAAGGGAAATAAATTAAAATGTCAAAGATAAATAGGAGTTAAGCTGCAACTCTACAGCTATGAAAAACTGCAGAGCTCAAATCCAAAATGGAAGCCTAAAAAGGTGAATCTGTTTTCTCTACAGGTTGATTTAAATGACCACAGTTGCTAAATAGAACTTTTAATAGATTCATGCCTGAAAAAAAAAAAAAAAAAAAAAAAGATTCATGCCTAAAGAAACAACAATTGGAGTTTGGAGTTTAAAGTGCTCTAAGGATGAGAAACCATTATAAAAGCCCTAGACTTCTGCTTCGCACCTTGAAGAACTATAGCATCAATCAGAAACAGACTAGTCAGTCCTCACAAGGACTGAAAATCAGCTTCAGATCATCTCAATTGCCAGGGATATAGCTCAGTGGCACAAGTGCCTGCCTGGCAAGTGCAAGGTCCTGTGTTCGATTCCTGGTACCAAAAAAACAAACAAACAAACAAAAAAAAAGATCATCTCAATTACTAACTGGATTAACCTAACATGAAACAACTTTCTGGAGAAAGATCATTACTTAGATTATTACTCAGATCATAAATAATCTATATAATTTTTGACATAGAATGTCTAGTATTGAATCAAAAATAGGCATGTGAGAAAACAAGATATGACAAAAAATGAAGAACAAAAGAAACACAAAACAGGAGAGTCAGGTGGTTATTATCAGATATACACATTAAAATAGATCCCCTCCTCTCAAAAATCCTCAGTGAAACAGCACTACACACCTAACCAGAGCAGCTCAAATTAAAAAAACTGACAATACCAAGTGTTCACAAGAACAGTCTTTGTTCTTTATCTTCAGCTAAAAGAGAGGTAAATAAGCTGTTAACACATCTTAAATCTAAGTGTTAAGTACATATGAATCTGTTATACATTCTTTTCTGTACTCTTTCATTTTTGTGACATTTCACAATTAAATTTTTAAAAAAGAAGAAAAAAGCATGGCTAGAAGAGAGATAAGCAAGGATAAATCATTTTAACCTTCAGAAATCATATTCAAGAGTTTATTCTTCGGACAATATGAAGCCACTCAAGGATCTTAAACAGGGAAGTGATAACATTAGGTCTGTTTCATATCAAGGTCATTCTAGTTGTAAAGTAGAATGAAGGCATGGACCCCAGTGAGGAGGTTGATATTCTAATTCAAATGAAAGATGATAACTTGTCTGCTAGAAATGTAGAAAAGTTGTAAAGATCTGAATGATTAAGTGAGTTTTCCTTGGACTTGACTTTAGTTTTCAAATGGGTTGAATTTTAACCCAATCAAATCAGGAAGCAAGTGAGGCCTCTGTGACAAAGATAAATCTAAAATGAGAACAATTTCAGTAGAGCAAAGGCAGTATCGAGGGCAGAGCTTAGGGGTGGTGAAATGAAAAATGTGATTTTTTTCTGTAAATCCTTAGAAGAACACAAGCAGTTATAAAACTGAAAGCTAAAAAGCACTGAGCTCAACAGCAGATGGTCAGAGAGATACATTCACAATGCGCCAGAATTCTGTAGCCCTGTGCACACCCTTCCAAACATGCAGATGCTTTTGTCAGAGAACGAAAAAAATTCTATTTCTGATTCTGACAGCAAATGCCAAGTCATATCTTGCCAGGAGGGAATGGCAACCGCAAACTCACCGAGAATTTCACAACCTTATTCTCATTTGGAAAGACAGGTTGTCTTTGACCGCTACGTCCATCAGCCCTGCCAGAAAGTAAAGGAAAATGAGGGGGATAGACAGTTTCTGAAAAACTCAGAAAAGTAGATCTGTGTTTCTAGATTATTCATGAACAGCCCACGTGTTTTCTGTGAAGACAAATTAAGCATATCAAACAGAAACTTATCCGCACCTCCTGAAAAATGGCCTGAGGCACCGAGTCTGACAAGTTCTTCAATTACTCTGGAGTTGTTCAACCCTCCAATGAGGTAAGACCGATGAATTAATTTTATCATCTTCTGTGCCTTTGTAAAAGGTTAAAGTTTTGAATCAAGGATAGTGAGTTCCCAGTATACTTAGTTTTGGTATTATTTTTTGGTCTGTTTTATGAATCTCTAGTTTGCTAAAGATGAGATTTTTTTTACATGATACTTGTCCCCAATCTGTTTACACAACAAAAAATATTCAGAGGGTTTTTTGTTTTTTGTTTTTTTTTTTTTGGTTTTTCTCCGGTACCGGGAACCGAACTCACGACCTTGCACTTGCCAGGCAGGTGCTTTTGCTGCTGAGCTAAATCCCCAGCCCTGGTTTTTGGTTTTTTTAAGGGAGCACTTTAAACACATGCTCATTTGGCATCTCAATTTTTACATATTTTCAAAGGCAAGTTTGGTTTTATTGGCAGGGTAGTAAATTAGTTTCATTCAACATTCCTTACATACCAAAGTAAGTAAAACTTAAAGTTGCCTTCTATTCTCAACATACATGATACATTACTTAGCCTGTCACACAAGGAGGTTCAAGAAAGAATCATTCAGTAACTCAACTTCTTGACTCAAATTTTACTCAAGAGAGTATTTGCTCTTGTTTTCTCAGAATAATGCTGAATCAAAATTTCAACTGATCAAAATTCAGGCAACTAGTCACATGAAAAATATGAAAAATACCATATAGCAAATCTTAATTAACCCTAAAATATTAATGGATTTTACACATATATCACACTTTGATCAAATTTATGGCACTGAGTATCATTTCTAAAGCTATAGGTAGACCCCCCCTAATACTGATCAGTATCAGTTATTAGTATCACAACAGAGCAGCACAGAAAATGTTCACAAGGCGTGGGGTTGTAGCTCTTGCTGTAGTACAGTAGTGCTTAGCACACAGGAGGCCCTGGGTTCAGTCCCACCTGCTACAAACAATGCTCACAGGATACTCTTGCGTAACATTCCCTTGGGGAAATTGACAATTAACATCAAGAGAAACACATAAAATTCCTACTCTACTCTGCCCAGAGGACAGATGTTATCCTTTCAAGATACACACTGCAACAATGATACTCACTGGGTTGAGCATTTCTTCAACTGAATGGTAAGTAGTCCACCAGTCTGAAGTCCACTCCCACACATTCCCCACTATGTTGTATAAGCCATAGCCATTGGGAGGAAAGGCATCAACCTAAAAATAAAGAAATGAGAAATACTGTCAAACTACTCAACTTGTTTTTAAAAATCCCTTTGGTGCATAAATGCACCAAGAGCTATCATTTCAGACTACAAATATTAATTTTCATCACAACAGTTAAAATATAATTTGGCCAACATAAAAACAAAGGAGGCCCCCCCTTTTTGGCTTTGAGCTCTCAAAGGGAGTTGAGAAACGTAAGAGTTTATACTAAATGGCAAGAAAGCCAATGAAATTATTTCTAATGGAGTGACTAATACTGACTGTAAGTCAAATCTCTATTCCACTCTGTGTGTTGGTGTGCAGTTCAGTGATGTTTAGACCTTCAAAATCATTAATAGGAGTATCACGCTGGACCCAAGATAAGGCTTGTCATCAGACCTCAGCTTTGCTGGCCACACAATGTCCTTCAGCACTGAGGGACCCAATATCAATTCTCACCTCTCTACTGGCTCCCTTCAACTCACCATTTTATCTTTTCTTTTTTTAAGTACCAGGAATCAAACTTGGGACCTTGCACTTGCCAGGCAGGCACTGTGCCACTGAGCTAAATCCCGGGCCCACCACTTTATCTTTAAGTCTGTTGCTATCATTAAAAAACTTAAGGGACTTATTTTTATAAGGAAAATGTGAATTCATTACCATGTGTACCTATCATAAAGGACTTGCAGCCTCTGAAATCTGGATGTGTGAAGCAAATTATACATTCACCAAAGAATTACACCACATTTCAAAGGCAGATCAGACAGTATCACATAATATTGTCACAGACACACAAAGCAGAGTTGCTATAAAGGGCAAGAGAAAAACTTTTAACGGAACAATAGTAAATGCTAATAAATTTGCTTGTTTCCTTCCTTAAAATTTCTTCTAACCTTTTGAAATGGAAATTTTCAAACATAAAGGAAAACTTCAACTTTTGAATGAAAAAACAAGTTATCCTTGGAGGGTTTTTTCTGTTAATCTTTTGGTATATTTGTGCTTTTCCCATACTAACAGAGTACAGTTAAGAATGAATAAACTAACATTCATTTTATGTGGCTTCAGATGGTTGTGCATCTATACATGAATATAGAAGCATCTGCTGCTTAAGCAATTCCGAGCATTTCAATCAAAGTTCTGAGAAGAACTGAATCTAGATAAATTGGAAGGTTGAAAAATTCTACCACTCTGCTTGCACAAGCAGCATTCATTAGGCACCATGAGTGCTTATCCACTAGTTCATTCAGTAATTCCAAGCACAGCAACTAAAGGCATGGAGGGTTCAATGACAAAAAAGACCTCAAAGAGTTTAACAAGAAAAAAAAACCTAAAAATCCAGTGCTACAGGTCAGAATGGGATGCAAAGAAAATTCCCAGAAATTCCAAGTGTGAGAAATTTCTGGTGAAAGTTATTCTCTACAAAAGCAGAGCTGAGCAGACACTAAAACAGAGGACCGAGTTCTAAGTAGGAGAGAGTCAGAAAGGAGGAGAGGCCAAAGCGTCAGTTATTTTTTCAAGAAACTGGAAAGAGCAGAGTAGACTAACAGCTGGAAGGAAGAAGAAGAAGATACTCACTTGCTTCCAGGAGAGAAGGGAAGAGGCCAGGGGAGCAAGAGCAATTTAAAAGCAAAACAGGGGCGAAGGTTGTATGTAGCTCAGTGACAGAGCACAGTATCTGCCTAGCATGCAGATGCCCTGGGTTGGCGCCCTAGCACTACCAAGAAAAAAAGAAAAAAGAATAGAATCATTTGGAAGGCAGGAATCATTCCTTGTTCTTCTAGAAAATATAAGCACAGGTGTGCTTAAGAGTCTTCCTGAGTTCCCATCTCTATACCAACCTTTAGCAGCTAACATCTTAGGCAAGCACTATCTGAGTGCTGTTAGCCCATAAGGGGAAATAATGGTACTTACTCAAAGGCTTGAGGTGTTCCCCCTTTATATAATTTGATGCTTAAAAGAGGTAAAATCTGGAGGTCAGAATACCCTAAATTACTATATAGGTGAAAAAAAAAATTTAACTGTTCTCGGTTAAATTAACCACAAGAACCAAAGCTTCCTCCCAGTAACCTCAAAAGAAAACAAATATAACAGACAAATCCTTCTGACAGGCTTATTTTCAGGTAAACGAGCTGATACACATTATGGTAGGGCCAAAATGAACCAGATATAACTGTAGCCTAGCATAAATTCAGTTCTTTGGGCTCACAATGGTTAGAATACTTTGCTAGGTATCAAGTCACATCTAAGGTAATACAATGTATAAAAATGTCATGCAAGGGATCTATTTCACTATAGTCCATCCTGTCATTAAGTTCCTGCTTCTCTTGACCGCCTACAGCATGGTGATGTATAGCACAGTTCAGGTGAACCTAAGATGATTGTGCGTCAGCAGCCTCAATTTAAAGATAAAAAACTTCTTAAGTCTCATTCTAGACACAGGTGGGAGTCGTTTCTCTGTGGCTTGCTTGCTTTCTCCTCAGGTCTTATTTCTGAAATTGGTCCTTTTAGAGCTCCTGGTAACTGTTCTAATTATATCCTGGTAAATTCCATGACAACTTCTACAGGTAAGTTTTGAGGACATCTGTTAAACTCATCACATGTTCCAATTCTAAACATCTGGAAAGAGTCTTTATCTCATACTGAGCTTTATGTTATCTGTAAAGTATATAGACTTAACAAGAGAAAATAGGTGCTTACATCACTTATCCAGTTCATCAGAAACATATGCCATAGGATTTGTCCAAACAAGGGCCACGACGGTGGCCATCACCTGTCCTTTTGAAAGGAGCTCAACCATCTCTCAGGACCAGCTGCTCCTGCTCAAGGGCTGATCACATGGACAATTTTGCCCTTTGACTTTCAAAGTCCTCATTTAAATATTTGTTACTATGACAACTGAGATATGTTTCCACAGTTCCGCCCAGTCCCACGCTCTTGGATTCATGATCTACTGCAACTGCCTTACTTGTCATAGCTCACCATCCATGAGAGGGATCCAGGCTGCTAAAGCCCTGGAGCAATGATGGCCAACCTTTTAGAGCTTTCAATGAAAACAAACAGCCAGCTGTAGCATGTGTGTTCACAGGTTCCCCACCACTGCACTAGAGGGTCAGGTATGAGTCAGACAGTTTAGTGCCATCCACCTTCAAGGTTGGCTGCACCCACAAGGTGAAGTGTCAGATTCCTTAGCAGAGTCTGACTTTGATGGCCACTACCCTTCTATCTGTGGCAACTGAAGTCTTTTCTGGGATCTGAAAAGCAACTGCATCAGGAGCCCCCAGACATTCTGTTCATCTTGCCAAAGTGGAACATTACATACTCTCATTCCATGCCATACTCCATATCATCAAGCTGGGCTTCTCATCCATTTAAAGCCTGAGAAAAGACTGAGATGGTTCCTTCCCAAGACCTCTGATCATTTACTTTACTGACTAAAATTGTGCAACCGCAAGAGCAGCAGCTATCCTGAAGGAAACCTTGGAGGAACCAGCTACAAGATGGATTCACTAGTCTTTTGCCTCTATTAAATAATACAACCATTTCCCATGGATTTGTATGGGTTTATTCTATGCATAACTCACAAGGAATTTGATACATACATTAATCCACGCATAAACTTATTTGGGGGGCAAAGTCTCACAAAATCTATATCAAACTCAGGACCTTGCACTTGCCAGGCAGGCATTGTGCTGCTGGGTTATGTCCCCGGCTCCTTTTTTGTAATATTAACTCTACTCCAAAAACTATAATGTTTTAACTATGAAAGCTCAAATTAATTTTCAATTTTTGGTAGGTCAAGTGCTTCCCTGCTCTTCATCTTCTCCAAAAATTTCTGGATTTTTCACTTGTTTAGCTTTTCAGTTGAAATGGTATAATCATTTGGTCATATTCCAAGCAATGTATCCATATCACACTTACAAATAGATTTTGGAAGAAATATTTCTATGTGAAACAAAATGCAAACGTTAAAAAAAATCACAACTATCTGAAAGATTGTAGAAAGAAAATGTCTCTCCATAATGATAAAAGCCAGTAAAAGGCTATTTGCCCAAAAGATTTGTTTTCTCACTATGTTACAAGAAAGTGAAAATGTTTTTGCTATGACTCGAATGATGGTGTTCCCTTCCAAATTCATGCTAAAATTTAATCAACAGTATAACAGTATTAAAAAGCAGCCTTTGGGAAGTGATTAAAGGCTAATTGATGGGATTAACACCCCCTTCTAACCACATAAAGACACCATAATCACCTGCTTCAGAAAAACACAGTAAACACCAACCCTGCCAGTGTCTTGACCTTGGAATTCCCAACATCCAGAACAATGAGGAGTAAATTTGTTTGTAAATTACCTAGTTTAAAAAAAAAAATTACCTAGTCCTGGTATTTTGCAATAGCACAAATGGACAAAGACATCTTTTAAACAAGGCTTCGTTAGTACATGATTATGCCAGCAAAACAGTCCTGAGAAAGGAGCTCTTGTGCGCCGAAAAAAGGAAACATGCCACAGACATTCTAGATAACAAATTCACTATAGATCTGAAATTCTTACCAAGAAAGTTTTCTAGGTCTTGGTTATCAAGCACGTACTCAGCTATGCACAAGATACTGGGTTCATAAAATAAAAATGAATGAAAGAAACTGTCTAACCTTTCACTGCTGGGAATCTATCCTAATAAAATTCAGAGTTATAGCTCAATATTTATGTATAAAATACCCATTGCTGTACTGTTTAGTGCCCCCCAATAAAGACTTCATTTAAGTCTATAACAAACATCAGTAAATAAATTAGGATTTATTCATATGACAGGTTATTCAGTGGCTGAAAGGCCATGTATGTGGGATATACTGTTAATGACAGGTAAAATGTTCCTAATATTACATAGAGGAAAGGTAGGATTTTAAATACTGTATCCATGTGATCCAAATGCTAATTTAAAGAAGAAACATACACACCAGAAACACATATACTGGCAAATATGGTAGTCAAAAGAATGGGTTCTGGAAACAAACCAACCTGCCAGCTGTGCCACTTTTCTGCTGTGTAACACTGGGCAGGTTAGTTAACCACTGTGTGCCTCGGAATGCTCATCTAGAAAACGGGGAGAAGAGTACCTACCTTACAGACTTGAATAGGAAATACGGTAATTCATGCAAAAGATTTAGCACTATGCCTGGCACACTGCAAGCCCTTGATAACTACAGTGCTGCCTTGGCTCACAAACGTAATTCTTTCCACATGGAACAAATTCCGCAACCAGAATTATAGAAAGAATTAAATGTGTGATCCGAGATACCACTCTGTACTAGCCATTATCATCATCATCATCATCAACACAAAGAATGAATGGGACAAAATGCACCAAAATTTGAGCAAGGATTATCCCTGAGTATTAGAAAACCAAGTCAGTCTAACTTTCTCTTTTACCTTGGTCTTGTCTGTCTGAAAATTTCTATAGCATATATTACAGAGTCAAGAAGAAAAACTCATCAGAGATGAGAACACCTGATTAATTATTAGCATTTGCCCCTTGTGATACTGGGTGGGTGCAGGAAGCGGGACACGTGCTAGTCAGGAAGTGAGAGATGTCTCTCGCCCCATCTCTGCCAGTACTGTCCTTCTTGAGAAGCCTCAGTACTCACAGGTGCTGTTCCTTGGAAGCCATCTTCTCCAGTGTTGGTCACAGGGAACTCACCCTGCCAGAGGTTGGCATAATGTTGGCCTTTTGGCTGCAGTTTGTTGCCCCAGGGGAAAAGTCTGTCAGGAGAGACATAGGCATCAGGCTACCAAACAGGCACAGGCTTCTGCCTTACAGTCAAGTAGGAACACAAGGAACAACACTCACTTGTTCTGAGTAAACCTTTTTTAAATATATAAATACAGATTTTAATCAGGATTTCAAACACTTCCTTGAAACACCTCATGCCAAGCTTACAGCAAGCAACCTCAGCCTCTTCTAAGTACTCAAAGGCTTGAAATAAAGCACTTCACAAGAAAAAGGGCTTATCGAAAGCTAGGCAAGCAGGCACCACTCTGGACTTATTTGGAAGTGTGATCGGGCACCATCACACCACACTTTTTTATACAGCCTTAGCTATTTTAAGGAGCTTTTCCTAGAAGATAGGACCCAAACATGAGTTTTCTGTCTTATAGCTCTGGAAGCAGAGAAATACCACTGCTTCAGAAGATGCCTAAAATAAGAAAATGCTAAAACCAAGGCAGCCTGCCAGCAAGTTCTAAGGAGTTGTATGTAATATGGGGGGTGGTGTTGAGTAGCTAGAACTCACTTTGGGACCGCAGTGGGGGAGCCCATTTGGCTCAATACCTGGTTTTGGGGGCTATAAAGAGATCGTGACTCACTCATAAGCATCACCTAAGTAATTGCACGAGGAAGAGACAAACCTAGTAAGGACAGGGCTGTTGTTTTTAATCAACTTTCAGCCAAAGCAAGTTCCACAGGGTTTAACAAAAAAAAAAAAAAAGGTCACCGCTTCGTTGGGCAAGATGAGACCTTCCATGTACCTGTTCTGCAGGCCTCCTCGGCAGCTGTACTCCCACTCAGCTTCTGTGGGCAGCCGCTTACCCGCCCACGTGCAATAGGCAACTGCATCATTCCAGGAGACGTGGAGCACTGGATGATCCAGCCTGGGAAGGAGCGACAGCAGAGTCACAAGAGGCACCAGTAAGACAGGAAACAGGACCTGGCTCTAGGAAAGCACCCGTAATTATCCTCAGTTCGGTCAGTGACACCAGGTGGTCCTGCTCCTATATTCAAGCCCCAGCCACGCCACAGCTGATCCCTCGATCAGGGTCCCAGAATCCCAGATGGGTTGCAATTTCTCTTGAAAACAGACATGGCACATAGCTTGGATTGAATTTCCTTCTCACTCTTTTTCAAGTGAACTACACAATCCTAGCCTATTCCTCATACATCTTTGAATTACCTTAGTAAGACTTTCATTCTTTCAACAAATGCTGAGTACCTATTAGCGCCAGACACTATTTCCAGCACTGATAAGAGATGCACTTTTCCCAGAAGGCTGACTCAGTATTTGTGCATGAATTGAAAAATACATTTCAGGCTAGGGGTGTAGCTCTGTGATAGCTGACTGGGTTCAATACCCGGAACTACAAAAAAGGAAAAAAATCCTCCTTAGGTTTTTCTACCTCCCTTAGTTTGTTTTTGTCTTTTGAGAATTTTCTCTATTGTTAAATTCAGTAGAGAAGACATGAATAGGGTGCTAAAGAGGTCCAGGCCTCCTGAGGAAGCCAAAGATCTTATAACTTCCTACTTCGCTATTTCCAGCACAGAGGCTGCTAATTCAGACCTTGAAAGATTTTTAACATTTCTCAACAGGCTACATCCCTAAAGCTGAATTCCATGTACTTCCAGCTCCCTGACCATAAGGGCAGTAACCTGAAAGGTTGCTAAATATAGAGGCTTAAAATGCCATCTGAACAATGAGGTTAGGAGGGCAGTGTTCTTGGGCTACTGGGAGGCTGAGTCCTAACCCAAACCTTCCTCCATCTCCAAGGTTTAAAGTGCTACTCTATTTTTGCTTGAGATAATTACTTCCTCACCACCCTGGAGACTTGCTGACCGACTTGCTGCTCCATAGTTTTTTTAGTCAGGTGGTGGCTTCAAAGTGTGTCAATTCGGACTAACGATCACATGGACTCTATACCCAAAGGCTGGGCCTCCACAGTGGCCACCTGGCAGGACACAGCTACTTATCCACAAGACCGTCTTCTTCATCATAATGACCCACTTATGAACAGAATAAGTGGACAAACTGTAAAACATGTTGTGAGATTTGTACTAGGCCTGTCCAAAGGGGGTCTGCAAGAGGAAACTCTGACAGCCAAATAAGAAAGGAAAAATGCCATTTATTAGAGACCCTTCTATGATCTTTACAGACATTATTGCTGGCTCTTCCATCTTCATACCACTCTCTCACAGTTTGGCACTCTTGCTATGTGTTTTACAGAGGACGGTCACTGAGTTCGTTTTCAAGAGCACAGGAATCTATTTTGAATGAAACATGTTAACTGGATACTTCCAAACTCACCTGTGCTGAATAGTAGAGTCAGGCCCCTCTGGGTGTCTCCAATTGGCACCTTTAACAGGTAACCACCAGGGAGCGGCTGCAACCTTAAAGCAATCCAGAACAGGCTGTTAGCCACAGTGACTCCAGCAAAGCAATGGACTCAGTGTGTGCAGCAAAAATAAATTTAAAAATCTCACTATAGTCTTCAGTTCTATTTGGGCTACCAAATATACCTTTATCAAAACCAAAAATGTAAAGAAATCTTTAACAAAAAAGCATTAATTCCTATCATAAAGCTCCACAGTAATCAAATAAATATGTATGAAGTGGTGCATACCTCTAAGAGTTTTAGAAGATGCACTTCTTGCTAATCCTTTATACGAACAAAAGACAGGTAGTACTTCATTCAAAACTTGGGGAAACAGTTAACTTCACAATAAGTACAGGGCTGAAGGTCAACCAAGGCAGTCAGAGATCAAGATGAAACACAGAGAAAAAAATGGAGGATATTGTTAAAAGACTCCGATTCGGTTTCCAACCCAACATGGCCTGCGTGACTCTGGATGAGTTCACTACTTGTCTGGACCCTAGAAGCCCTCAGCTGTGAAATGGGATTGGATCGCCTACCTCACCTCATTCAGAATACAGAGAAGGTCAAATCAGATAACATTGAAAGTGCTCAAAAAGCTATTTCTAGGACCTTAACTCCTACTTTACAGTCCTGTCAACTGAAATAACAACACGTCTTCCTTCAGTATGTGGTTAAGAACTGAGGTTCTGCAGCCAGTCAAAACGAGATTTGAATCGTGGCTCTGCTGTACACAGTGAGCCTTGGTGACATATTTAGCCTCCCCAAGCCTGTTTTCTAATTTATAGGTACAGTAACAGCACAAGGAGGAAGTATAACATAAAGCGTTTAGAAATACACCCCTAGCAAGTTAGGCTGACTTAGGAGGCAGTCGGTAATGGAAAAGTGTCATCATGCGTGGTTTTGGGACAGTCACAAGGAAATGCATAAAAATAATCATCACTGTGCCTAATACTAACTAAAGAACACTAAGTTTACAGGCTACGCTTCTAACACAAAGGAGCGCAGGCTCCCGGTTATCCCCAGGACTACGCTACCCTCAGTCAACTGCATCTGTTAGGCAAGGCTGAGGGGAAGCGACGGGAGGCTGGGTCCCTGCTAACAACTACTGCAAACACTAAGCCTCACTCCTGTTCATTCTTTGTACTTCTCACCCTTGTTCATTCTTTTGTTGCACCCACATAATCAAATCATTCCAAGTATTTCAATCAAAATTTACTGGGAAAAGCCAAAATATTAAATATTTGAACAAAAAGATATTACGTCCAACACTACTGTGAGGTATTGTATTTTACAGAGCAGAGTGTAAAGGCCCGGCTTCTTCCTATTTCCTCTGTGGCACTGCAGGAACTAATCTGGGCATGTTCTCACTGACCAGACTGCGTGATGCTTAGGCCAGGGGCACACTCCGTGTCAAGGGGAGATGTGCACAGAAAGCTCCGGTCACCCCACTCATGTATCGGGGGAGCTTCAGTTCACTCGCCCAACCCAGCTCGACTGCTAGCACTAAGCACCACCACCAGAAGACTGGAGTTCTTAAATTTTAAAAAAAAGGCTAAAATAGAGAAAATGACAAAATGTGGCAATACGTTAACTTTTGTAAAATTTGGCTGATCCTTATGGGAAACAAAAGTGCCTTTTTTTCTCATATACTTTCATGTTCAGAAATATTTCATCATTAGTAATTAAAAAAAAAACACCATGATTTATTCACTCTATTACTAATGGCCATTTGGGCATTTCCAGTTTGGGGCTAGTATGAATAGCGCTACTTCTATGAATATTCTTCAGAGTCTGTGCACTTGGTAAACATGCACACGCACTTCCGTTCATGGTGTGGAGAGGAACGCTGGATCACAGGGTATACAGTCTCCCCGCTACAGAAGAGACAGCCAGACACAAGGTAGTGGCGGAAGCGCCCCAGGTTTCCTGCCCCTTCTTCTAAGAGGCGTTTCCAGAGAGCTGGTGTACACACAGAAGACCTGCAGGCAGCTGCTCCAGGGACCTGCCCACCCATTCATTTTTCCCATCCTTTTCACCTTAGTTCAGACTGGGTACAAATTTTTACTGAGTACCTACTATAAGCCAGGCAACTGAGCCTAATTCCTGAAGGGGAGTCTACAAATCCAAAAAACCCTCAGAGAATGATCTAAGACAGTGGGTATACTGATAGGCTTTTAATTATTTGTTTCATATACACTATTTTTCACTTCATGTTTCTTCAAAAATATCTCCAAAATTCAAATTGGTGGGTCTAGATATCATCTAACACTCATCAGTGTTACAGTTTCTGATTTCCTCCCCTCCCATTTTCTGTCATGCTGGACATCAGCTTTTCATTGTTCCCAGTGTTTCTTTTCTGAAATTTTTTACATTACTTGAGCAACCTAGCCCAAACAAACCACTAGTTTATAAGTCTTGAAGTCACAGAGCTATATGACAATCACCGATCTCAGTGATAAGCAGAGAGAAACAGAAACAACACACTGGCTAGAGCATGGGGAAAGGGACGCCACCAGCTAGTGTTTTGGTCCAAAATAGTAGGACCTAAAGCAAGTACACAAAGATGTATGCACACTATATCTATATATACTATAATACTGTTTCTGAATAAAAGTTACAAAATAACACAGTTTGATGTCCATCCACACAAAGGAATACTATACAAGTTATCAAAATCCACTGAGACATGGAAATATATACATGTTATAAAAGTAAGCACACATACAAACATATAGCACACATACTGTAAAGTAGAACTAAAAGGATATATGTTAATATCACCAGATATAAGTCTGGAAAATATATACATTTAACGGGTGAAGGATTAGGAGAGTAATACACTGATTTACTTGTTTGTGGGTGTTTTTTTTTTTGGTACTGGGAATCAAACTCAGGACCTTGTTCTTGCCAGGCAGGCCCTGTGCTGCGGAGCTATATCCCCGGCCCCTAACACACTGATTTAGAATAAGCATGTATCACTCTTACCAGGCTTTCTCACCCTCGGCACAAGGACCATTTCAGGCCACGCAGGTAAGTCCTTGTTATTGGGGAAGCTGTCCTGTACACTGCAGGGTGTTAGCAATATTTGTGACCTCTCCCCACTAGATGCCAGTTGCATCCAACACAGAAAAGAACACCAAGAACACCAATGTCTCTAAGCATTGCCAATGTTCCCTGAGAGGAGCAAATCACTGAGTGAACTATCATGATGGGGAATACTCTTCTTAAATGTTAACTGATAGCTCCTAGTAGCACAGAGGTGAAACATCTGATCCTTGAGCCAGACTGCCTGAGTCTGAACAATGGTACCAAGTTTTATAAGATACAGGATCTTGGACTCTACTGTACCTCCTTTAGACTCCAGCTTACTAACCTATGAAATGGAAATAAAAATACTACTACCCACTTCCTGTGGTTCCATGAGGATAAAGTAAGTAAATATGTGTAAAGTACTTAAAAGAAAAAAGGGAGAATTAGACAACTGTTAGCCATTATTACTGCTATTCTTTTTTGTTTTGTTTTGTTTTTTGTTTTTTGCTTCCAGTACCAGGAATCGAACCCACAACCTTGCCCTTGCCAGGTAGGCGCTTTTGCCGCTGAGCTAAATCCCCAGCCTCTATTATTGCTATTATTTCTTTTTGTTATTGCATGTTTCAGTATCCTTCAAAGAACATTTTTTTAACCCCAGCACATAGTTCTTCAGTTTAAACCCCACCCTAGCCCAGCTCACCATTTTCAGAATACTGATAGGCTGAGAAAACTGCCTGAGGGATAAGAAGCCAACAAAGACTGTGGGTCATTTTTCCAAAGAACCCTCAAGAAGAGTACAGGGGTGATTGAAATATATAGTAACGTTAAATTTTTTAAAACTTATTACAGTAAAAGACACACTGCCAAGAATGTTGGGATAAGTGTGCTCAGGCAAGGGGGAGTATTTTTAGAGTAATTAATGGCAATGTGTCCTTTACTGCCTTTTAAACAAAATACCATGTGAGCTGGGCAAAGGGAGTGTGAGGGGTACAACCTCCAAACTAGACATCTGCAAGGCAACCAAATGACTCTCCTGTCTTGTCTGTAACACAGGCCATAAGTCACCATCATAAAGGTCAAATACAGGGATAGAGTCCTCATGTGATACAAAAAGAGAATTTAAATTAGCAGAGTTACCCCACAACTAAGAAGAATTGATAAAAATCAGAGGTAGGACCTCATTCATCCTAGTCAAGTTACCATGGGAAAGCCAAGATATTTTCTGGCCAAATTTATGGCAAACCCATCCCATGTCACTGGATACCTTCTTTTTCAAAATTCACTCAATGTTTTAAAAAACTTGCTCTTAAACTCCTGGTTCTTCCTAGAAAATAAATGCTATTCTACTATGTTTGGGAAACTTTTACAAAATAAGCAACTTTTGAGAGTTACCCATTGTCAAGTTCACGGTGCATACGACATTTCTAACTCCTTTCCTTTAACAGGAACAGTCCTCTGTGTTGTTTACACAGCAGAAGCACCAACATGACTGGCATCTCTGATCAACCTCATCCTAAAAAGAGAACACACTTTTGGGAAATAGCTGTGCACCTACACATTTTCTGGTCAACCAAGACCACTTCCAAAGCTCAGCACTCCCTTATATCCAGGGAGAAAAGGACTTTCACATGACCTACTTCTAGTCACCATCTCCATAGCAACTGTCTTAGGTTTAAGTTGAAACAGCTGTACCAGCCAGCCAGAGTCCAGTTACAATGTAAATAGGATTCCTGCAAAGTATTGATGTCCCTGAGAAACAAGACTACTCCAGAGAGCCAAGACATTACTTCCTACCTCTCCCAAGGGTCATAACCAGACTTGTAGTAACAGCTGGTAAAAAAGGAAAGGGGAAGACAGCAAAGGTTCCTTTATTCCTGCCAAAGATGGTAAATTATACTTCTTATATACACACATCCCAGAATAAAATCAGCACAAGGAAAAGACAGCGGACTGTGTAATTATGCATATTCAAGTATAAAGACATCAAGTTCACAACTTTACAACTGCTCTCTTAGAAATTAAATTCACTGAGACAAGCAAATTAAAAAGATGGATGTTTCTTGAAATGTAGTATAAACATGACAGTTACCCCTATAAAAACAGCCTGAGAGAATTTTTCAGCAGACACAAGTGAACAATGAGAAATTGCAGATCTATTCAAATTCAAGAAGTATAAATAAAACTGGAGGAGAATCTAACAACTGAAAGAATCAAGTCAGAGAACACATGGTAAGTAAAAATCTCTTCAACACCGAACACAAATGTGAAAAGTTAGAAAATGAGGCTGGAATAAAAGGTAGAAACAAATTTGTCATCAAAATAGGCCGTCAAGCCTGACAGCTTATTTCAAATTAAATCCTAAATCAGGTACCTGGATGACTTAATAGACTGCACAGGGAAGAAAAATCCATGCTTTCTCATTTACGAAATTTAAGGCAGACCTGAAACTTTTCAATACTTTTTGCTTCACCTACACCAAATTCCCCAGGCAAAAAATTAGTATGCTGTAAACATTAGCCCCTTAAGAGGAAAGTGATACACCGGGGACAATGCAAAAATGGCATGAGAACTCTCTGGGTGATTTGGTTTACATATTTTCAGTTGAAATCTGCATAAACACTGGGGGATTGGGGATTCTCTAAAAATTTAATAGAAATAAGAGAACAGTTTATCTTTTAAAAATAATTTTTTGCTTTTTTGGCAAAGAAGATATCAATGTAAGGGCTGAGGATAAAGCTCAGTAGCACAATTGCCTGCCTGGCAAGTGCAAGGTCCTGAGTTCATTTCTCTCTGATAGCCCGCCTGCTATCAGTATAGTTTGGCATAACCCAATCAGAAAGCAATGTGACAATACTCAGCAAAAATTTACATCACATGCATATCCAGTGAGGAAAATGTTCAAATCACTTACTGCCCATCTGAATATAACAGAGCCATTAAAAAGTATCTGTAGGACCATGCACTAAACTAAGAAGAAATTCAAAGATTTAAATATTCAAAAATTTAAATATTGATATCGAAATTCAAAGATTTAAATATTAATACAGAAATACTTAACATGCTGGATAAAACAGAAAACTCTTGAAGCCATATGTGTAGGCAAGGACTTTCTGAACAGAATGCTAATTGCAAGAGAAATAACATTGCGAATCAACTAATTGAATTGTTTAAAAAGCTTTTGCACAGCAAAGAAAACCACCAAAAGAATGAAGAGACAATAGGAAAAAACTTTTGCCAGCTAGTCCTCAGACAGAAGACTAATATTTGGAATATATAAAGACTCAAAAACATCAGAGCCCCCGCCAAAATAAAAGACCCACTCAAAAATTGGGTCACTGAAATGAATAGACATTTCTAAAAAGAAGAAGTAAAGGGCCAATAAATACATGAAGAAAGGTTCAGTATCTCTGGCCACTAGAGAAACGCAAATTAAAATGACACTGAGATTCCATCTTACCCTATAAAGAATGGCATCATTGTCAAGTGCTGAGGAGGCTGTGGGGGGAAAAGAATCCTTCTACATTGTTGGTGGGAATGTAAACTAGGAAAAATACTATTGAAATCAGTATGGAGATTCTTGTAAAACTTGAAACTAGAAATTCCATTTGACCCAGGTATTCCCCTTCTAGGTATCATCCTGAAAGAGTTAAAAACGTATTACAGTGATACAGGCATACCTATGTTTATAGCAGCACAATTCATAACAGCTGTATCTTGGAAGCAGCCTATATGTCCATCAACACATGAATGGATAAATAAAATACGATTTTATACACAATGAAGTACTACTCTGCCATAAAGAAAGATAAACTTGAGTTGTGTATAAGAAAATGAATGGAGCTTGAGGCCATAATGTTAAGTGAAATAAATCAGACAAGCTTAAATATCACATGGTTTATTTTATATGAGAAACCCAAATTCTAAATAAAAAATAAAAAACAGGTAAGTTACAAAAAGTCAGACAATGCATTGATTTCTTTTGAATGATTTCCTCACACCTATCAAGAGCTCTAAAGCTTCTAGAAAGTGAGATCAAATAGAAGACAGAAAACAGATGCATCATTCTAAGAACAGAAAATTCTCCTACACAGGTTATTTTGGAAAATGGAAAATTCTACTTGTCTTAGTCCATTTTGTGTTGCTATAACACAATACCTTTTTACTTGAAAGCTACAGCAGTAAAAACAGCATGGTGTTGGCATAAAAACAGATGTGTGGGTCAATGAAACAGAATAGAGAATGCAGAAATAACTCTAGGCACCCTTAATTATTGGATCTTTAGCACAGGGGCCAAAAACATACAGAAGAGAAAAAATAGCCTCTTTAACAAATGGTGCTGGGAAAACTGGCTATCCATACGCAATAGACTGATTTTAGACCCATATCTTTCACCATGTACTAAACTAAAATCAAAATGGATTAAAGATCTAAATGTTAAAACAGCCAGGCGTGGTGGCACATGCCTGTAATCCCAGCACTTGGGAGGCTGAGGCAGCAGGATCACTGGTTTCAGGCCTGCCTACGGTACTAAGTGAGCTCAAGGCCAGCCTAAACTGCACAGCGAGACCCTGTCTCAAAAAGACAAAAAAAAAGTTAAAACAGAAACATTTAATCTACTGAAGATATTAGCATATGCAAAGACTTTCTGAACAAAACACTAATTGCACATGATAGCTCAAAGAACCAACAAATGAGATCATATCAAAGAAAACGCTTCTGTACAGCAAACAACCAAAATAGATATTCTATAGAACTGAAAAAAATTTTGTCCAGCTATTCTCACAGAGGACTAACATCTACAGTACACTATGTAAGGAACTCAAAAAAATTGGACCCTTCCCCAGATAAAACATTCAATCAAAAAACGGTCAAGTGAAATGAATAGACACTTCATAAAATAAGTTCAAATGGTCACTAAATGCATGAAAAAATGTTCAACATCTCTGGGAATCAGAGAATACAAATTAAAACAACACTAACATCTTATTCCAAATGAATGGTTGTCATGAAGAAGCCAAAAAATAACAAAGGCTGGCAAGGCCAAAGAACAAAATAGGCACAGTGCCTGCCTTGCAATGTGAGATCATGAGTTCAATTCCTAGTACCACAAAAAAATTAACTGATTAATTAATTTAATTAAAATAAAATACAGAGAGACAGGCACCAAGATGAAATTGCAAGCAGCAGAAAAAGAGCCTCTCTGAATGTTACCATCCAGACCCTAGAACATAACAACACAAGGAAGACAAGAAGGAAGCTAAAAAATTTTAGCCAACTGTCCTTCAGACAAAGAACTTCTACCTAGGACACATAAAGAACTAAAAAAAAAATCAGCCCCCCAAATTTAAAGACCTAATCCAAAAATGGGCATCTGAGATGAATACACACTTCTCAGATAAAGAAATACAAATGGCAAATAAATACATGAAAAAATGTTCAACATCAGTAGTAATTCAAGAAATGCAAATTAAAACAACACTGAGATTCCATCTCACCCCAGTAAGAATGGCTACCATCAAGAAATCAACCAATAACAAATGCTGGTGAGGCTGTGGGGACAAAGGAACCCTTCTCCACTATTGGTGGGAGTGTAGACTGGTGCAACCACTGTGGAGATCAGTCTGGAGATTCCTCTGTAAACTAGGACTAGAGGTCCCATTCAACCCAGCTATTTCCCTTTTGGGTATTTCTCCAGAAAAACTACAAACATCATACCACTGCGATATATGTGCACTCATGTTTTTAGCAGTGCAATTTGTAATAGCTAAATCGTGGAAGCAACCCAAACGCCCATCAACTGAGGAATGGATAAAAAAGATGTGATATTTTCATAATGGAGTATTACTCAGCTATAAAGAAAGATAAATTTGAGGTATTCATAGGTAAATGGATACAACTAGAGTCCATACTGATAAGCAAAATAAATCAGACCAACATGTGTAAATATCATATGGTCTCACTAGTGTAAGAACCTGAAAGAGTGAATAAATCTGAAGGGTATAGTGGATACTGTGAAAGGAAAAGAAACTGCTCAAAGGGAAGGAACAACCGGAATGAGGGAAAACAGAAAAAGAAAGAAGAGAAAAAAATATGTGTATATATGTATATGTGTTTATATATATATACAGGATAGCCGAGAGAGTTGTACTACTGACTTCTATTGCTTTATTGAAAGGAATAGTTAATGTTTACTTGTTTCATCAATCTTACATGCCTAATTTGTTTAACTGAGTAACTAATTAAAGATAACAATATGTAATACAACAACCACTGTTAATTTCCTATCACCTTGTCTGAAATTCTGTATTGCTTCCATTGTTTGCATGTTGTTTTGTTTATGTTTGTTTGTTAATGTATTTTCTTTCTTGTATCTTTAAAATTAAAAAAAAAAAGGGAGGGAAGTGGGTCCCCTGGAGCCAGGAAGGATCTGAGGCATGAACTGAAGCCCACAGAGAGAGTGAAGAGAGAAACTTCAACCACGAGGAAGAAGGTAGCTTTCTAAAGCTTGTAAGTTAAAGGATGCCAAATTCCTTTAAAAACACAAAAATTCTTTTATTCTCCCAGCGGTTTCATTATTCCAAGCACTGCTACTGCTTGGTGGGAAGTACCCCTGAAGCAAATCACAAGTCCTCACTGTATGATCATACTCTCTTCTTTGCCATATCTCATATTCTCCTTTCTAATGTTATCATAATGGCCAGAGTGTGCATCTAAGGAGAACAGATTTGTCAAGATGATGATGTATCCTGGCAATAAAGACCCAACTAAGAAAGAGAACTACAGGCCAATCTCCCTAATAAACATAGATGCAAAAATTCTCAGTAAGGTACTGGCAAACAGAATGCAGCAAATCATCAAGAAGATTATACACTATGACCAAATGGTATTCATCCCAGGGATGCAGAGATGGCTCAACATATGTAAATCAATAAATGTAATACACCATATTAATAGAGCCAAGGACAAAAACCATGTGATCATCCCAATACATGCAGAAAAGCCTTCTGACAAGTCTAACACCCATCCATGAAAAAACCCTACAGAAAATTGGAATAGATGGTCTATATCTCAGTTTTCATAAAAGCCACCTATCAATGATGAACCAACAGCCAACATCCTACTAAATGGACAAAAACTGAAAGATTTCACTCTAAAATCAGGAACAAGGATATCCACTGTCTCCACTCTTATTCAACATAGTTCTAGAAACTTTAGCCAGAGCAACTGGACAAGAGAAACAAACAAAAGGAGTAATGATAGGAAGAAGTTAAATTATCATTATTTGCGGATGACATGATACTCTGCACAGAAGACTCCAAAAACTACACCAAAAAGTTGTTAGATATAATAAATAAGTAAATTCAGTAGTATAACTGGGTACAAAGTCAACACTCAAAAATCAATAGTCTTCCTGTACACAAATAACTAACTGAGAAAATTAAATAAACAACAGCTTTTACAATAGCATCCAAAAAAACAAAAAACTTAGGAATCAATCTAACGAAGGATGTAAAAGATCTCTACATTCAAAACTGCAGTACTCTAAAAAAGGAGACGGAAGCAGATATCAGAAAATGCAAAGATATTCCTTGCTCTTGGATAGGAAGAATCAATATAGTGAAAATGGCCATACTTCCAAAACTGTTACACAGATTTAATGCAATGCCAATCAAAATTCCAACAGCATATCTCACAGAATTAGAGAAAACAATCCCAAAAATTCATTTGGAACCAGAAGAGACCTAGAGTAGCAAAGGCAATTCTGAGCAACAAAGGGAAGACAGGGGGCATCACAATCCCTGACTTGAAATTATATTAGAAACCTACTGTTATAAAAACAGCATGGTACTGCCAAAAAAAAAAAGACCCAAAGATCAATGGAATAGATTAGAAGATTCAGAAAAACTCCAGACATACTCAGCCATCTTATCTTTGACAAAAGTACCAAACACATTCACTGGAAGAAAGACAGCCTCTTTATTAAATGGTGCTTGAAAAACTGGCTCTGCACATACCAAACATTAAATTTTGACCTCTATCTTTCATCTTGCACTGAACTAAATTCAAAGTGGATCCAAGATTGAATATTAAAACTGAAACATTAAATCTTCTGGAAGATAGACTAGGTAAAATTTTTAAAGACATTGGCTTAGGCAAAGACTTTATGAATAAAGCCCCAAACACACAGGAACTATCACAAAGAATCAACAACTGGGATCTCATCTTATTAAAAAGCTTTTGCACAGCAAGAGAAACCACTAACAGAGTGAAGAGACAACCCACAATGTGAGAAAAAATGTTTGCCAGCTGTTTCTCAGACAAAGGATTACTAGGCAGGACATACACAGAACTCCAAAAATATCAGAACTCCCATGTTTAAAGACTCAATCCAAAAATGGGCATCTGAGATGAATATGTACTTCCCAGATGAAGCAATAAATAGCAAATAAATATATAAAAAACGGTCAACATCATTAGTCATTCAAGAGATGCAAACTGAAACCACTGAGATTCCATCTCACACCAGTAAGAATAGCTATCACCAAGAAATCAACCAATAACAAAGGTTGGCAATGCTGTGTGGAAAAAGGAACCCTTCTTCACTGTTGGTAAGAGTGCAGACTGCTACAACCAGTATAGAAATGAGTATGGAGATTCCTCAAAAAACTAGGATTTGGAGATCCCATTTGACCCAGCCCTTCCCCTGATGGGCATCTTCCCAGCAGAATTAAAAACACCGTAACACAGCAATCTATGCACACCCATGTTTACAGCAGCACAATTTGTAATAGCTAGATCTCAGAAACAACCCAAATGCCCATCAACCAAGAAATGGATAAAAAAGATAAAAAAGATTTTTATACAATGGAGTACCACTCAGCCATGTCTTTTTATACAAAGGAGTACTACTCAGCCATTAAGGATGAACTTGAGACTTTTATAGGTAAGTAGATGCAACTGGAGACCATACTCATAAGAGAAATAAACCAGATGCACATGCACAATCATATTGTCTCCCTAGTGTGAGAAGCTGAAAGAGTAAATAAGATTGAAAATGTACAATAGATATTATAAAATGGAAAGAAACTGTTCAAAAGGAAAAAGAAACTGGGATGGAAAAGGAGAAAAGAGGGAAGGGAAAAGCAAAAAAATTATATTTATAAATAATAGTTAAGATGGCTATACTACTAATTTCTCTTAGTTCATTGAAAAGAAAGGGTCGTACTAATATAGCTTGGATAATTAAAAGCCTCTATCTTGTACTCTGAGTAACTAATTTAAAGATAACAATACGCAATGTATTAACCATTGTTACCCTACTATTATCTTGTTTTGAAATTTGGGGGTTTTTTTCTCTTTAAGATAAAATTAAAAAAAAAAAAAAAAAAAAGGTAAAAGGAAACAGGATCTTTTTCACATGGAAGGAGGAGCAAGAGATGGAGGGAGGAGTAGGAAGGGGAGCAGAGGGGATAAAAGCAAAATTAAGACATGCTGTGTACGTGTATGAACTCGCCATGAGGAACGTAATCAGTATGCACTGCAAACACGTACTGTCTTACTTTTGTTGCTGTTGCTGAGACAAAATACCCAATAACCAAAGTTAAAGGATGAATGTGTATTTCAGCTCGCGGTGTGTAGAGGTTTCTGTTCACAGACAGCTGGCTTCTAGGCAGGGTGGCATGGCAGAGGGGCATCAAAGAGCCAAAACAGTCCACAGGCAGCCAGCAGTGAACTAGAAACAGCAAGTAACAACAGCAGGCCTCTTCTGTCCCTTATATTCCATCCTGAGTGGGGCACCCTTAATCCTAGCAGTGCACCCTGAGTAATCCCAGCATCGCGTCCTTGGTCCTGTGTCACACACTCTAGGTCCAGCCACCTCCAAAAAGCCCCACCTATGACCACATGAGGCTTTGGGGGGACATCTAGATAGAAGCTATAACATGTATCAATAAAAATAAAAAGTAAAGGAAACATTACCTGGTAATCAATAATATAGAGATTTACCAGGCTCGGGGTTCTAGTGGCTGGAGTGCAGCTCTGAGGAGGGTGACTTGGCTGCAGCGCAACATACTGCACGCGAGAACACGCTGCACGCAGAGAGCACCAAGCACGTGAGGCGGCCTCACTTTAAAACAGCCTTTTCTCTTGAGAGCTAGTCCAGTCACAGGAGCCCTAACCACGCCCAAAAGGCAGGTTTTCATCCCTTTCGGGAATGGTGCAGCCGTAAGCTCACTGCCTTTTATTGGCCCCTTGCACCACTCAATACCAGTAATAGGAACCAGGTTTCTAGCACATGAACTCTTTAGGGGACAAACTATATCCAAACCACACCACCACCTATTATTTGTAAAACAGAAGAAAAAGAAGAGCATCTGCCCTCCATAAACCATCATAAAAGGGGACAGAAACTTGATTGCAAAGGCAGCTCAAGCTCACAATCTACTTCATGCCCATGGTGAGACAAGGTATCTCAGAGGGTCACATAATGCCATGGCTCAATTCCTGCCCCTTTAAACGAGAGTTTGGAACTGTACCAGACAATGTCAGTCAAGTCTGCAAGAGCAGAGAAGAGTTATTACAAGTGTAGTTCACCCAATCCAGCAAAGTTGGGCATTAACACTTTTTGTGAAATAAAATGTACCAAAGATATTCAGAACCTTAGTTCTGGATGTCCCAAAGACATCCCCTCTTCAGTGTCTCTAGAAAGAATGAGAACAAGATAGGATAAATATTGGTACTTTTGTGACCAGACAGCCCAATTTACAACTGCCATCCAGTTAAGAACCTTCCATTTTACTCTGAAAGGTATCCCAAGTTGTAAATTACACGGTCACTCTACCAACAGATGGTTGTGCAGCTTGAACACTTTGACATCACTTCCTGCTGGGCAGGCCCAGTCATATTCAGGTGATTCTAACAGAGAGTTTCCACTAACATCTAAAGTTATTACATCTCAAGTTTGTATCTTACACACCTTTCATATGCTAACCCCCATTGGGTTTCCAAGGACCACATGGAATAAATCAAATTCCTCCATTATCACCTTTCAGATTATTTATAAAATAATCTTCACTTATTTTCCTCTTAGCCTTCTTTAGGTTCAACAACCTAATCAACCTCCTCGAGCCTCCTCCATCTCAAAGTTAAAGGCATCACCATCTCCCCAGTTACACAGGACAAAACCCAGGAGTGACACTTGATTCTTCTCCTTTCCCCTCTATGCTCTCAGGTGTAGTACTTCCAAATATTACATCACCTTTCACCCTGCTTCCCATCCTCACCCTCTCTCACCTGAAGTATCACAAAACACCACAAGGAGCCCACGTGCTTTCTCTAAATATTATTTCAATTCAACAGCTTCTAACTGAAATTAAGGTGAAACCAAAGTCTTCTAAGGCCTACAAAGCTCTCTGCAATCCACGGGCTGGCTACTTCTCCAACCTAATCTTAATCTTGTAACACAACCCTCCTTGTTTTCACTCTCTCCTTACTGGTCATACCCATCATATTTGCTGAGGTTTCAGCTCAAGTGTCACTTCCTGGGTGAAATCTCACACACAAAAGATCCAAAAGAGCCCAGCCACATTCTGCCCTAATTATTCTCTGTTCCATCACATATGTATTTTAATCACAGCCTGTCATCCTATCAGTCATATGTTTACTTGTTTAGAGTCTGTTTCTAACTAGAATTACATAACCCCTGAGAGTCAGGATACCTAACTGGTTCTCAGTTGTATTCACAGCACTTGAAACATGACCTGGCCCACAATACACACCAGAAGAACCACTGTCGAATGAACAAATTCCCCTGTTCCTTGAGTTTGCACGATTTCCAAATCCTCCTTCACCTTGGGTGACCTGCTTCTGGATAAACACCAGTTTTTATATACTCTTTAAGACAGAGAACCAACCCCTGGCTAAAGGGTTTAAGCAGAGGTCTGTACTGGAATGGTGGCAGGCTAGCTCTTAGGTACTAACATTGCCTCCCTCAGCTCTACCTAGAACTGCAATAAGTCATTTCCCCTTCCTGAACCATGAGTGCTGAATCTATGAAGATGGCTTTTTATACCATAGAATTTTGACCTTTCCGTCCATCATAAATTCTTGGTTTTGCACAGGTTTCTCTTTAAGTTGGACATCCTGGGGCAGGACCTTCTATTTAACAGTCTATCTTTATTTTTCCATGGAGGTTACTGATGCAAATCCCAACATTCAAGGGGCAGGAGATGTCAGAATTATTTGTATTTTTTAATCCAAGATAGGCTGCAAAAGACCCATCATTTAAAGGACCCAAACTTAAGGACACTTTAAACAGGTATCCAAATCAGATATCCTCTGGGACCCCAGCATGCCTCACACACACCTCACTCTGATCATGTCTCTGAGCAGGTTGTAGGGTGGACAGAGTACGTCCTGTTATCCTATGATGTTGGGCTCTTGTCTTTCAGGGTTATCACTGTTTGCTTCCTGAGCCTATGCCACACTGACTCTTAAGTCAGGCAAACAAGCACTCTTTACAAAAGCAAGGCACAAAAGATGGTGTTACTCTCTTATCTCAGCCAATCACCCAGCCCTTAAGTGCTCTACCCAAATAACTCAGTTACTGTGAACCCACCTCAACTCTGATAAACAGGACAGTGCCTGTCACTAAAGAAAAGCCAACTTTGCAACCTGAGATAGGTCACACCAGGTCTGGCCCCTGGAGCTTTCAAAAACTAAATGCTCCAACCCATGAGAGCCAAATGGTAAGCTTTCATTTTTTGACAAATACAGATTAAGTGCTTACTGACACTTTCTGTGCTGGAGATAAAGGCATGAATAATACAAACACATTCCCACCCACCTTCATAGAATAACTCTAATACAGGGGAAAGCATTCAAGAATTATCCGCACAAATAATTATCATCATAAGTGAGGTAAACAGTATGAAAAGAAGGTGTAAGAGCCATAAAAACAAATAACAGATGGAGAGCATCTATATCTGGAATGTGGGATGACAAGACAGTGCTCTAAATGCACTTCCCAGAGTAAGCTCAGCTGACTACACAAAGCTAAAGCTGGACAATTGGAGCAGATGGATACAGATGGACCAATTGGAGCAGATGGACCAGATGCTTTGCCCCAGTTGTTCCCAAGATGAGTCCCTCTTCATCTGCAAGGTTCCCCTTAAATGCCTCTTCCTCCCCCAGGAACTCCTGGATCAACAAATCTGGAAAATTCCCACAGAGTTAACAGTTCTCACTGGACAGTTTTGAGACTAGCAGCTAAAACCAATAGGAACCATGCCCATTCCAATAATGAGTGAGTCTACAGAGGCCACAGTAAGAAGTGTGAAGGTGCTGAAGCAGTCTTGCCCCATGAACACTTAACACTGACCTACCAGGCTTCCCTTCCAGAACGGAACCTCATACAAGAAGAAACCTCAAGGCAGAAAATCGAACTCCTGAAACAAAGGGACAAAAGAGAATAGGGAAAGAAAACTGGTAGAGGAAGAGACTCAGAAAGTAGGTGGCTGTATTTTGAAGGCAAGAGGATGGCTAACCAGCTGCCATTAACATGCAAAAATTATTCCCATGGCTACTTCTTAGTGAATCTAGGAAAGAATGAGCTCTTCAATCAACTGACTAGGGAGACATTGAAAACAGAAAGCATTAAACCTGTATCTACACCTAGAACCAAATCTAATCATAAGTCAAAAAGCAGAGTCCTCCATGCAATAGGCATGCTTCAATAATACATAACTAGCACAGCTATTCTAAAACTGGGGAGAAACAAGGAAAGTACATGTAAAAGTCTAGATGTTTTCTAGCCCTAGTCTCAGTAATTACACTGGTGCTGGTAGCATTGGTGTTGTTATTTTAAGGCTGTTACATATGCAATCTGGGGTAAAATAAATGAGTAATTATGGGCTATTCTAATTCTATCCCTTATGTCCCTGAGAACCAGGGCTCCTGCTGTGGAAGAAAGGACAAAGATATAATACAGAACAGGCTGTGTAAAAACCCCAAAATAGAAATACAGTATCAATATGTATCTATGTAAATTAATGGGGTACCTTAGCTCCATCCGTTGAGAGGCCTAGAAACAACCACCAACCTAAGGGCAGTAAGCATACCTAAAGCCTAGACAGGGTCCTGGAAATAGGACCCCTCAGAGAAATGGCTCATTCCAGCATAGGGGATGGAGACAGATCTTGTCATCAGAAAAAGCAGAGAAGTCATGAAAGACTGTTGGGGTCAGTTTAAAAGGACTCAGGAAGCCAGAGGTGGTGGTACATGCCTATAATCCCAGCACTCAGGAGGCTGAGGCAGGAGGACTGCCACAAGTTCCAGGACAGCTGGGGCTACGTTGTGAGTTTAAAGCTAACCTGAACAACATATTGAGACCTTGTTTTGGAAAAGAAAAAAAAAGAAAAAGAAGACTCAGTAAGTTGTCGATGGCTGGGCATGCGAAAGGGGAACAATTGCAAATTCCACAAGCTTTCTTTTCATACCGATGAAAATGATCTAAAATTGGATTTTGACGATGGTTACACAACTCTATAAATATATCAAAACAGCACTGAATTTTATACTTAAAATGGTGAATTTTACAGTATGTAAATTATATCCTCAAAAAAGCTGTTGAAAAGGAGAGAGGGTAAAAAGGATTCATAAGAGCTTGAAGAGGTAACTCCAAATAGGAGTGCTCCAAACAGGAAAAGTTTTATTCTAAGTGAATAAGTATACTTTTAAATGTATGAACTCATAAAGATTTTTCAATCTGGTAATTATATAAATCTATATTTGTGATAAAAACTGTACAGAGCTAAATATATATATATATATATAAAAATACATGTAACACTGATGTACCCCTAAAAATAAGTAGATTGTTTCAACTAGTGAGTTTCTAGTTTTGAAACTGTACTAGTACACCAGATGATACCACTGGAGGAAACTGGATGAATGGTATACCCAATATGATTTCTTATTCCTACACTGAATCTATAATTATATTACATTAAAATGCTTAATTAGAAAAAAGAAACCCAGCTCATCACCTTTGTTTGCTTTGCTTTGTTTTGTTTTGTTTTGTTTTGTTGAGACAGGGTCTCACTCTGTATTTCCAGGTTGGCCTTGAACTCACTATGTAGCCTAGGCTGGCCTCAAACTTAGCGCAATCCTCCTGCCTCAGCCAGCCTCCTGAATGCTGGGATTATAGGCATGCATCATCACACCCAACCCAGCTCGGCACCTTTGAAGAGTAATAGGAATCCAATTCATTATTTTAAAAGCTAGTAAGCCAGGTGTGGTGGCACAAGCCTATAATCCCAGCACTCACACTCGAGAAGCAGCTAAAGCAGATGAATCACTAGCAGTTCAAAGCCAGCTTGGGTTACAAAGTAAGCTCAAGGCCAGCCTGAACTATATAGCAAGACCCTCCCCCGACCCAAAAAAAAAAAGAAAGGCAAAAAAAAGAGGAAAGGAAAGGAAGAGCTAATAAAGAATCAAGCATTTAACTACCTTTTCTGTATGACCTGTACCAATGGCTAAAAAAGTAGCAAATGGAGGGAAAGTACATCCATTAATAAATGAAAAATAACTATTAAATGATCCCCATTACAACTCCCAATAAACTCACAGATTTAGCCACCGAGCATTAACAACAGCTAACACAGCAAAACAGAAGCAGTAGAGGTTAGGTGCCTCCTGCCGAAGGAAGACACTATTATGATGTCTTGCCATGGACTGCAAACGTGAGTCTGATCAGCTATGGATGCAGCTACCAAATTGCAGGTAACACACAAAACAGAAAACATAGGTGAACTGCACTGTGAAAGGGCAGTCAGTAAAATTTAGACAGTGGGAAGCCTACAGGCTAAATGTCCTGTATTCGTCAGTGAACAAGTTAGTGGGAAAGAGACAAGGAAACGGCAAAGGGAAACCTGTAAATCAGAAGAGTCTTAGCAGTACTCTTCATAAATTCTACCTAAAAAAACAAAGAAGAACATACAAATACCTTTAAGTGGGCAGCATTAAACTTGGGATGTACACTGGATGCTAATATTATAAAGAAATGCAAGGAAACATCCACTTTAAAAATCAGCGCAGGGGCTACTTCAGGGACAGAGAAGGGTAACACAATGTAGCACACAAAATGGGGCTGCTACAGTAGGTAGCAGAATTGTAACTCCTGACCTGGGTGATACTTATAAGCACATTCAACTTAGGATAACTCACTAACTCATGTATTTACAATATAAAATTTTCTGTATTTGTATTTTTATAATAAAAGTTTTTTTTAAAAAAAAAGAGAAAATGTGTATCACTAATGTAAACTGACATGAATACAACTTTTAAAATAATCACATGAAAATAAACAATATTGCTGGGTGTGGTGGCGCATGCCTGTAATCCCAGCACTTGGGAGGCTGAGGCAGGAGGATCCTTGGGAATTCAATACCAGCCTGGGCTACAAAGTGAGCTCAAGGCTGGCCTGAACTGCACAGCAAGACCTTGTGTCAAAAAAGACAAAAAAATAAATAAATAAAAATTTTAAAAATAAACAATATTTAATTTTAACCAGTTACTATAGCCTGAGGAGATTCTTCAGCCTGTTTTCTATATTTAAAAAAAAGACCAACAACAACAAAAAAAGAGAGAAACTAACAAGTGTTGTGAAGTGTTAAGGACATAAGAGCTCTCCAATGAGACATTTTTTTCCTAAAAGGAAAAGTTTTCTCAGATCTAAAATATTCTTAAACTTATCTCATGGACCAATCACATCCTACATTTCTAGAAACAACGGGTTAATAAAAGGTCTGGTACCTGAAGTTAAGTCAGGTGTAAGAAGGAGGATGAAAAAAGGTAAATAAAAGCTCTCCTACATCATCAATAAATCTATTTTATTTATTCAACCCTCTCTAAACAAGCTTAAAAGGTTTGCTCTTCCATAATGAGCATTTAAGGAAGTGACCAGCGCTGCAACCGCGTGAGAGCTGCTTGTCCTCCTCCTAGTTACAAGCACACACACTTCTGTGTACTTAGCAGGGCACCGCTGGAGCCTTGCGATCTCCCCCTCTGCCTTCATGACCAGTGTGCTTGAAGGTTCTCAAGTAACAAGACACCCTGTATCTGAAAGCACAAATTACAGAAATAAGTGCAAATGCTCTTCCTCATCCGAACTCCCTATCTTAAAACAAGGCACCACATCCTGACTTACATCAACACTAGCCTGAACAGCCCTCAGAGCCCTTTTAAGAAAGGGGTGGGGTTATCAGATTACACAAAACTTAAAAACTTGGCAATGACTAAGGAAAACTGTAAAATTCAAATGGGTCTCAATCACATTTTCAAAAATTTATCTAAAAAAGGTCCAACTCACCAAAACATGATTTAGGATTAAGTCTTGTTTTATTTCATCCTTCCCCCCATGTTTTTGAAAAGAAAGAAAATGTGAGCCAGGATACTTCAGTTTTTCTGGCACCACCTCTCCCAAGGGAGGGCAAAGTGACACCAACACATTAAGATAAAGTTCATGCCCAGAACTGAAAGGCTACTTGTATAAAAAGGAAGATTAGGGTTGGGTTCCATCATCTTCAGCGCATGTGTCTTAATCAGTCTCCCGTGAGTTGGCTGACCCCTGTTCTCTGCCCTCTATCTGCATTTTCTGCCTTCTTTGGTTTGTGAACCCTCAACTTGCCTGCTCACCTCCACTCTTCCGCTTGTTCTTACACTTTCATAAACTACGTATACAAACACACACATGAATAGCACAAATCTGCTCAAACAGCTGGTACAGGATTTCTAAGTTCTACTCCCCACACAGGTGTTTGTGGAAGCCCAGTCCACCATTTCCACGATGTCTGAAGAAAATGCACCTAATTCACATCCCTGGAGCCTCTCTATGAGAGAAGGTACACCTCTGCCTGTAAGCACCAACTGCCTGCCTCAGCTCCTCAGGAACAATTACAACAGAGGACCCCATTCAGACACTTCTCTGATCTTGGGTATTCATGAATGTTTAAATAGGAAGTCCTATCTCTACACCAGCTTCGATGAGACCAGTGTTTGGAAAATCAAATTCTAAAACATTTATGCTTATTCTTTCACTCCAAAGCTAGGTGCGAAGGTGCACACCTGTAATCCCAGCACTCAGGAGGCTGAGGGAGGAAGAGGGTGAGGTCCAAGCCAGCCAGGGTTACACAGTGGGACCTTGTCCCAAAAGCTACAACACCAAAAAACAAAACAACACAAAAATCTCATTTCAGAAATGTCTCTAAGTAAAAGAAACCCAGAAGGGCCTAGACCCAGCGGAGCGCTACTTTACAACAAGATGTGTTACTTGGATACACAAGACAAAAAACTTCAAGGCTGACCCAGTGCTTCCTCAGACACCATCCTGGGACTGTGCCATGTTCATTCAGGTAAGGTGCCCTGACCTGTTGCCTTGGGCAAATCTATGGCAGTTAAATAATCAGGGTAGGAGGGAGAGAAAGGGAGCATTTGTAGTTCAGATTTCTCACCCGAACGCTTTCCAATGAGCACAGAGAAACACAAGAGCCTGTTTAAACATTACTTACTGCCTGCTGGATATCAGTCTTCACTTGTTCACTCAACATGCCTTCAAAGACAAAGGAGTCGCCAAACTTCTCAGCCTATAAGGAAGGCAGGAAATAAATCCACAAACAGTTGGAGCAATGTGTTTTATATGTGACATTTTCCTTGCACATTACTAAAATGATTTTTCTTGCCCAAATGAGTGTTAGTTTCTCCTACAACTACCCAAGTGGACTCAGAAATGACTTGAAAGTGTCTGGCTTCCTGTTAAAACAGGTTAATGTCACTCACAGAGAGTATTTTCACTGAAGGCTTGTCTAGCTGATAAGACTGTAAATTAGGACAGATTAACTTTTGAGACCTTAGCCACCCCTGTTGAAGGAAATTATACTTCCCCAAGTACTATAAATGACTTTGGGAAATAACAGTATTGTGTATATATGCAATTACACAATCCAAGTTTGTCCTGTATTCTGCTCCTAGCATGTAGTTTAAAAAGTTAAATTTTAACTTTCAGCACTAACATTCTGACACACTGTAGCTCTACTAAGGTATCAAATGTGTTTATAAATCTCAAGTCGGGGCTGGGGATTTAGCTCAGTGGCACAGCGCCTGTCTGGCAAGCTCAAGGTCGTGAGTTCGATTTCCAGTACTGGGAAAAAAAGCAAAAAAAAAAAAAAACAACTCAAGTGGCCAAATTCAGCAACAGTGCAAATCTGCATTTAGTAACAGTATTTAACATCAGCACGTCAAGTCTTCATCCTGATTCTCTTTGTCATATGTGACCCTGTTCTGAAAAGGGGGCTCTTTGTCCCTTGGCATTTGTGACTCTCCTCTAGTTTTCTTCCTACATTTCTGACTGCTCTTATTGTTTGGAAATATGGAGGCTCTTCCTGCTTCTGAAACTCTGCCCTGGGCTCTCTGTGCTTTTTATACTAAGCTAGCAGCTCTCTGACTTTGGATAGGTGAAATTATCCAACCACCTTCTTAAAACTACCGACTACTATTCCCCAGCCCCAGAGATTCTGATTCTGGGGACACGTGATGAGGAAAATAACCAAAACCAAAACCAAAAACCTGCCTGTGTTAAATCTGCTGGTTCTAACAGAGGTGGTTCAGGAGAAATATACTGATCAACTGCTGGGAAATGTCTTTCAAGATCATCACTTTAACTACAGCCAGCACATCCAATAAACCTTAAATCTCAACCTCCAGTCCTGTCCAGTCCTGACAGATGAAATTAACTGAGTACTGGATCCCTATATTTCAGGCCTTACAAGCGCTTCAAGTTTCTTTTCCTGAGTGCAGCTTACCATCATTTCTTCACCCTGATGTTCTCTGTGTATTTCCTGGTGACATTACAATGCCTAAGAATCTAAGCCACTTCTTCATTCAGTGAACATGTATGGAACATCTACCACATGACAGGTCTGAAGCTAACTGAAAGGATACAAGGTCAATACCAGAGGCACTGTCCCTGACTTTATTTAGTGTACGTAAATGTGAGGACACACACAAAGATCAAGCCAATTAAAGAAAGGAAAAAACAATTATAACTTCATTTCACCTTGTAAGGTCAAAGTGTCAAGGAAAATCTCCTGGCAGAGTGAGCAGAGGAAGACTCCTTGGGAAAGGAATGTGTGTGCTGAGATGACTCAAGAATAAAAAAAGGGAGATGTGCAAAAAAAATGGACAGTGAGGGGCTATGGTTCCACGCAGAGGAAAAGTACTGGCCAAGCTCACAATGTGGAGAAGACTGTCTAGTGTTTAAGAAATCGAAACAAGACCAGTGAGGCTAGAACACATGAGCCAGGGCACACTGATGTAAAATGAAGTTGGAAAGATGGGGCAAAACCTGGAAAGTGTCATGAAAGTTCAAAGCACTCTGTCTAAGGCAGAAGTTCTGAAACTTTTTTGTGTCCTATATCTCTTTGGCAGCATGGTGAAGCTTAGGGATCTCCTTCTGAGAATGGGACATTTAAATGCATAAAATAAAACCAACAGGATTAATAAGGCAACTATTTATATCACTATACTAATAAAAAATTTGTCCTGTGGTAATATGTTCTTTATTAATATATTAAATAAGATCCAGTGCCAGGTTTCATAATTACCATATGTTAAAGCAGGAATGAATGCAAATAATATTTCAAAATAGATACAACAATAATAACATGATTTTTAAAAAGTCTGTACTGTCTATGGTATCAATCAAGAATCCTAGTGCTGCAATTACTATGGTTTGCTGTCCAACATATCTGAAGCAAATGCTAAATTTCTGGTAAAGAAGAGTCAATGTCCAGATATAATTTCTCTACTTCCATGTTCTTGGATGCCCTAAATTCTGCTTTTTCGGGTAATCTTCCTGGAGAACTCTGGTCTAAGGAAAACCTTTTTCCCTTTAGATCCGCTCTTCTAACTTAGAAGACAGTACTGAGGAACTTGATCCGAGAATATCCTTAATGAACCAAAATGAACACAGCCTTCTGCTTGCTACAAATATCTATAAAAACAAGATTTACAACTATTTTGTATATTTTTAGGAAATTCCAAAGAAACACGGCAGTGCAAAACCAAATATGAATGTTGTTCTGCTTTTGGCATTCACTCTCAAATTAACTACTTTAAGTTTAAAAGGATGTCTGGTGGGAAAAAAAAGAGGGCGAGAGGGACGGAGGGGCAGAAAGAGAGAAAGACAGACAGAAACCAACCATAAACTGAAGACAAATTTTTCAATGAGTGAGAAGGGGACCCTTTTTTAAAAAGTGTATTTCAGACCCTCACAGAAGCACTCATAAACTAGAAAGCTTCCCCAATCTTAGTCCCACTTGGGGCAACATCCACTTGCAGGGCCTTCCTTTCTATTGAGTGGCCACAGGATTAGGCCTGAACTGAGACAGAGGAGTCTGAGCTGTCAAGACACTGGAATAAAGCCGTAAGAATGAAAAGCTGCATTTCTGTATCTATCACTTACGAAACATGGACTGCTTCTGGGACAACCAAAATGCAATTTACTGAGAAGGAAGAGTGGCTTTACTTCACATGCTGTTATTTCAAAAAACCTGAGATAGTGGCTGTCTCTGGCATATCAAAGCGTTGACACAATATAACGTATGGCTAAGAACACAGGTTCTGGGATCACACTGACCAGGCTTGAATCTCAACTCCACACCAACCATGCACCTTGGGACAAATCACTCTTCTAATCCTTAGTTTGCTACCTATACTGTAACCAAGTTCATGGGAGTACTGGGAAAAATTAAACAAAATACATACATAGAGTGCTTAGCACAGTACTGAGCACGTAATAAAAGTGGCCATCAATGTCCACTGTTACTAAAGCATTCTTCTTTTTTTTTTTTTTTGGTTTTTCTCCGGTACCGGGAACCGAACTCACGACCTTGCGCTTGCCAGGCAGGCGCTTTTGCCGCTGAGCTAAATCCCCAGCCCCTACTAAAGCATTCTTAAAGGTTCTAGAAAAGAACAAGTTCTCCCTCCTATCCCAAACCCATTACCTCTGTCAAATAGCCAGTTGAGTTCACAAACTTCTCAAATTCAGCATTACTGACTTCATAGGCATCCATGTAAAAGGCATCAATAGCGACTCTCCTTGCGGGTGCTTCCCCATCCTGCTTTATCTGAGGATCATCTGTGCCCATTGTAAACACTCCTGCAGGGATGAGGACCATCTGCAGGGAAAGGGGAAAAACAGGAAGTCACGCATCACAGCCCAGGTGTGCCTGGGTACAGTATGAAGTTCCTGGTACAAAGAGAGCACCCAGTGTGTAGCAAACCCCCACTACAGACACCACTGTAAGCTCACCAAAATCACTCTACATCTTGGTGAAGGTGAATCAGGAGTCATATGAATGAAAATTCTTTAGCAAAGTAATCTCTTTAGTCAAAACTCTACATGTTAGAAATCTGTACATGCAATGGGACGGGCCTGGAATAATAAACTGCAAAGCTGCTAATGGTTAAACTACAGAAGCAAGGACAATATTCCATTTATTTCTTTATATGTTTACTTTTTTTCTTTGATAGTGCTATGATTTAAAGTGTCCTACCAAAACTCAAATGCTAGCTGATGGTTTCTGGGGAAATAACTGAATTATAAGAGCTCTAACTTCATCAAATGGATTGATCCATATAATTTGATGGCATTCCTGGCAGGCGATAGAAAAAAGAGATGCGTCTTAACTGAAAGGAGTGGATCGTGTGGGTGTGACTCTGGAGACTATGTCTGGTCCTTAGCTCCTTCCTCTCTGGCTGCTCCTCTGTTTCATGAATGCCACAAGGCGAATAGCTTTGCTCCACCACATCCTTTCGCCACGATGTTCTGCCTCACCTCAGGCCCACAATGGAGTCAGCCAGCCATGAACTGAAACCTCTGCAGTCATGAACCAAAATAAATCTCTTCCTGGAAGTTTTTTGTGGGAGACCAGATAGGAAGGTTAAGGCCTAACTGGTCTCTTCTGGGAGCACTAGAGAGACAGGTGGCATGAGTGCTTGGTGACAGGCTGCAGGGAAAACTAATACAGCTGAGATCCTGTTGTTTACTTGGATGTGTACCACGGATGATGGGAGACAGATGAACCCTGTTTTACTACGATTGCTTGTGCCCATGTCTGAGTGAATAAAGCCAAAGTGTGCCAGTCACTTGGGGCTCTTTGTCAAAGGGAGATAAAAGCCCCCACTCCTCACATTTTAACCTATTCTGTGTCTCTTTGTTTCATCTTTGTGGCCCCTTGGTCAGGTACAAGGTCACAGGTTGGCCCCCTATAGTTTTTGTCAGGTATTTGGTCAGTGATGAAAAGCTGACTAATAGATACACTCTCATTTCTTTTGAATTATTTTAAAAAGCGAATGTAAAAATGTCATATATAATATCTACAAACACCCACTGTATGAATTCTAGTCATTAAAGATAATGGAAAAGTCTTAAATCACTGAAATAGAAAAATCTAAAAAGTATACTAAGGGATTATATCTTACATAATCCTTATTAAAATACAAATTGCAAATACTTTGTTCCTATGTTTCTTCCCACATGAACTCCAAAATTCAAGAAGATAGAGACTTAAACTGTCTTGTTTACATGTTCACAGCTGTACTCCCAGGGCCTGAGGATGCTACAACATTTTTCAGCTAAAAAATGCAAGTCCATACTCAATATCATCAGTCATTACAGAAATGTAATTTAGATCCCCCATGAGATTCCACTTCACATCCATTAGTAGGCCTATAACAAAAAAACAATAACCAGTGTTGACAAGGATGTACAGAAATCAGATCCCTCATATTCTGCTGGCACAGATCTAAAATAGTGCAATGACTTGGGGAACAGTCTGACAATTCCTCAAAAACTGAACAAAGAATAAGTAACCATATCACCCATCTCACTCTGAGATTCCTGTCCAGGAGAGACAAAAACATATGTCCACACAAACTTTTGCACACAAAAACATTCACAAAAGCACTATTTACAAAAAGTGGAAACAACTCAAATGTCCATCAACTGGTGATTATGTAACAAAATGTGGTGTAACCATAAAATGAACTAACGTTCAATGACAAAAAGAATGAAGTACTGATTTATTAAATATGGATGCACCTTGAAAATAGTATTCTAGGTAAAAGTATTCTAGCTATTGTAGGTAAAATAAAAGGCCACATACTGTATGAATCCCTTCAGATGAAATATACAGAATAGGAAAATCCAAAGAGACAAAAAGTAGATTTAAGGGGCTGGGGATTTAGCTCAGCGGCAAAGCGCCTGCCTGGCAAGCACAAGGTCGTGAGTTCGGCTCCTGGTACCGGAGAAAAACCAAAAAAAATTAGATTTAGTGGTGGGCAGGACCAGGAAGGAGGCTATCAGATATGGAGTTTCTTTTGGAATTATGAAATGCTGCAGATTTAGATAGTAATAATGGTGGTGGTCACATTTTTTAAAACCACTGAATTGTACACCTTAAAAAAGTGAATTGTAGGATATGTGCAATTATATATGGGGGGAGCTCTTGGTATACCATCTGTCAAAAACTTACACTTTACAGATACAATGTTTAACCTTAAAATCAGGGGAGTGTAAAAAAATAAATAAAATAAAATCAGTGGAGTGAAAAGTCAATTCACAGACTTCTCAGTTTAGGAATCATCAAATCACTGATCTATAAAGAAGTTAAAATCAAAGAGAAAAAAAAAGTCAGAGAATTAGCTGACATAAAAAGAGAATATGGATTAGCAATAAGAGCAGACGCTAGAAAAGCAAGATGTGAAGAAAGAAAAATTATGAAATCAGTACCTATTGATTCTATTTTCCTTTCCTACTCTCTTTGAAATTAGACAGAAAAACTATAAGGCTACTGGGAATAGAAGAGAGGGAGAGATCAGAGGGGAACAGTACACTGGATGAGCTGTGTAATACTGGAATTTGGGGACTGAGTAATAGACCGTAATTTCTGGAATAACACAAGTACATGGGATGAATACTACATTTATTACCCACATAGCTTAGATGAACACAGCATAATTATCTCTGGAATATACATGTGCAGAATTGAAGCAATCATGAGCAAAGAGAGTAGGAAAGGAAAATAGAATCAATAGGTATTGATTTCATAATTTTTCTTTCTTCGTATCTTTTCTTTCTTTCACATCTCTCCTTTCCCCTAAGCCATCTACCTTTCCTCTAATCATTCATTCAGCAAATACTGAGGTTTTCAGAAAAATGTCAGTATTCTATATACAACAGTGTTTACCACAGCTGCGTAAAAGAAAAAAGTTGGACACAACACAAATGTTCATTGATAATGATTAAACAAACTATGGGAAATGGAAAATTAAGCAGCCATAGGGGAAAAAAAGAAGAAAGAGAGACAAAGCTTTCAAATATATTGATATGAAGGCCAGAAATATAGCTCAGTGGTACAAGCATCTGCCTGGCAAGTGCAAGGTCCTGAGTTCAACCAAAAAAAAAAAAAAAAAGTCATCAAATATATTGATATGGAGAGACTTCACCAAGATAAACTAACAAAAAGCAAAGTGAGGAACAATACGTATGCTATGCTATCAACTGTGTCAAAGTAGACTATGAGAGACTAAAATCACATATTTCTGTATTTACTTATACATGGAGAACATAGTCCTGGGAAAATATACCAAAAAAAAATGTACGCAGTGGTTGTCTGAGAGCAAGGTGATTGAGTGAAAATTTTCTCACCACACACACTTTTTTATATTATTATTTAAATTTTAGAACCATGTGAAGGAACCACTTACTAAAAACACAAAATGAAGTGCCAAGCTGATCATACTACTTTCCTGTTTATGTTATTCAGGATTTATCATGGTCTTTTAGGATGTAATACCTAAACTCAGAGCCTAATCTCTCACCATCCTTCTGAATTTGTATTTCTATTGCACTTTCATAAGCCACACTCTTTGTAAATGATGTCACTGTTGAGGAGTCATCTCCAAATCATTGCTGCCTCACATCTTTCCCTTGGTACAGTTGTGAGTGTCCCTTTTGGGTTCCTCTGATGCAGACCTTTGTCTATACTAACAACTCTCTCCCTCCGTCTCTCACACACATACGCACAGATTATCTTATTTACAGTTTCATCTCCCCTAGATCCTACGCAGCTCGAGGACCACAAATAAATTGTTCATTTCTACGTCCCCAGCAACTAGTATGGTACACAGTCACAGTAGACACTCAAAAACATCTTTTTGTTTGTTTGTTTTTGGGTTTTTTTTTTTCTGGTACCAGGAATCTAACTCACGACCTTGCGCTTGCCAGGCAGGCGCTGTGCCGCTGAGCTAAATCCCCCAGCTCCCACTCAAAAACATCTTAACTGACCAAATGAATGGCATCGTGAATATAATGAGGAATTTATTATTTTAATTAGTCCTAACTACAATCATTTTACCTTATTTGTAACACAGAGGCACGGGTAGCATGTCTGTAACATAGTAAAACCCACACAGTAGTCTCAGCTCAAGTACTGAACTAGGCTGACCCATTATTCTCACCAGTCCCTAAGTATCTGTGACACAAGAATCCACAGACCTTAGAAGTCTGCATTTTAAGCAGTGCTACAAAGTAGAAAAATTGAAGATTCCAGGCAGAAATTTCAAGAGTAGTCTTTAAATGATTATTAAGAGCGAATAAAAGGTTTCATGAAGGACTTTTTAAAAAATGCTTTCCCAAAGCAGACAAGTCCTGCTATAAGTCCAGCTGTCCAGCCCTCAACTCAAAGACAAGGCCCACAGAACAGTGCTGTGCCCACTGTATCTAACGACACTGTACAAGTTCCTAATTCTCAGCCTCTTCTTCCAGATGAATACCAACAACGATACCATCGTGACTTCCACTGTAGACTGTGCGCTAGTTTATTTTTCTTCTGTCAGTAACCATCAAGCAAGTTTCCATTCTGGAAGACTGAAATAAAAATAGCTCTAAAATGCTCAAATGTCTAATTTATACTCATGACGTTTTATGTCCTACATATGAAAATGTGATTCTAGGAAAAATTCTAATATCCATACTATCAGGTGTTTCATGCTACAGGACTCAGGTCACATAAGTAGACCATTTTAATTAAATCTTTGTAGAATGTCCAGAGTCTGATAATCCATTCTTTGAGTCTCAAGGTTAATTAAGACCCTCTCTGCTGCATCACTTCTTTTGCCAGAAACCGACACAAAATCAAGAATGACTCCATTGTCATGAGTACCACTTTGGGACTACATATTTTGGCCAAGTACAGTAGGCATCTGATTTCTCCTTTTTTTCCTTGTCATTGTATTTTTGTTTTTGTTTTTATTTTTATGTTTGTTGTCTAGACATGGGGATTGAGCCTAGGATGTCATAAATGCTGAGCATATATTGTAATACTGAGCAACACCCCAATCCCTTGCCCACTCAATACCCATTTCCCTACTTCTTGTCCCTCTGGAAGTCCTTTAGGAAACTACTTCTTGAATTCTCTAAATGCATGTGACCCAGGGGGACACAACTGTATCTACTATGACTCAGGGATGGCCATTATTTTGACTACAAAGATGTAACTAGGAGAAAGACTCTGACTCAATCAAAATTTATCTTAGAATTTTTGCTGGACCTATGAGGAAAAAGGGATTACTTCTTTTCTAATTAGTTTATCAGTCAGAGAAGAAACATTACCTCAAACAGAACCAACCCAGAAGAAGTGTCAAAAGACTCTTAAACTAATGAGGTCTAGAGATGCTCCTGAAACCCTGAATCCAGCTATGTCTGACCACGTATTAATTCTTGAACTTCTCAAGTACGACAGTCCATAAATGTTTTCTCCCTCAATTTTGTCTGCTTAAGCCAGTTTTATCTTTTTTTTTTTTACTTGCTATTGTAGGATTTTTGTCTTGCACACAAAAATGAATTAAGATTATGATGTAATGTGGAGATGTACCAACTCAAGATGAATGCAGTAAGTTTTGCAAACATGTACTAATAACATAAAAGAAATAAGATCATATGCAATTCCTTTGTGTCGTTCTTCTTTCTTCTTTCCAAACCTCAAATTTAACATAAAATGCTAAAGACTCTGCAGAACGCCAGTGAATAATAACGAAAATATGCTCTCAGGATATGTCCACAAACTGGTGCCTTGTCTATCCATACAGGACTTATCTTTTTACACCACTCTCTTACTCTACTGCTTCAGCAGACAGATGATCATAGAAGGAATGGCATATAGTTTCTTCTAGCCTTGAGATTTATGATTCCATTAAGCCTTGATTGCCTCTCACAAGATTCTTGGAAGGACAAGTAACAGCAAAAATACGTTTTACAAAGCTTCTTTGAAAAGAACCCAACATGCTTTATTCCCCAGGCATTTTTTTCAATATTGTGTCTACCAAAAAAGGCAACAGATCATTCAGAGAATTATTGCAGGATACCTAAAATATGCAAGGCACGTGGGGAATACAGATGTTAAAAGAGATCTAAAAATGCTCCCAATGTAGAAGGAAATATATACAAAGAAGAGCCCACTACGCAAAATAGACAAGTCACCATCATACAACTACCAAAATGCTACGTGAATTTAGAGGACAGGTAAACTACTTTTTTGGAAGAAAGGTTTCGTGAAAGCGATAGCAATCATTAGTGCCAAAGGAAACTGATCAGAAACACCCTTTAACAGCAAATCGACACTGATTTTTATCTATGCATACAGACATATCATGTACAATCTTAGCATCTCATAACCCTAAATATTGTCTTAAAAAACTCTTCTCAAAGATTCAGGGAGACAAAAACATTTCCCCACCTTGTTACAAAGTAGTAACCCTGAGTCTCAAGGTTAGTTAAAACCCTCTCTGCTGCACCACAGTAAGTAGTAAGCAGGATAGTCTTCTCAATGAGAATTGTATTTTTTAACCAGATGAAATTTAAGTCAAATTTTAAACTACGCGTATTGTTTTCCAGGTAATTTTTTTTGCCAAAACTGTTCAGTGAAACCACCAATTCCTGGAGTAAAGCCCAGTATTATTTCCATCTTGCCATCTCCTTGCCAAATGCTCATTAGATGAATTAAAATTTAAAGAAAAAGATTCACATCTAAAAGGTGTGACACTGAAAAGTGTGGAAAATGTCACTCCCAGGAATCTTTAAATCATATACATTTCCCAGAACACAGAATGCACTCCTACAATGAGCTCTGTACCAAAGCTGTTCTCCTTCTCAGCACATGCTTGAAAATGTCTTCCCCAAAGCCTAGCTCAAATATGATCTTTTCTTTGAGACACTTCCTAATATAGATGGAAAGAATGAATTGTTTCCTTTCCATGTCCTCTGTACACACTCCTCCTATAGCATCGTTACTGTAGAAAAATGATGCTAACATGTGACTGTGAACTGGGGGAGGGGGCAATGCTGGGACTAACAGAATGTAAATGCTCTGAAGATAGAACGTAAGTCTTGTAGCTTTCTGTATGTCCAGCACACACACAAAAAAGTTTTATATGTGTGGCAGATAAACATTCTGAATGAAACCAAACAAGCAGAAAACAAAGAAAAAAAATAAATGGCTGCCAAAATTAGGCCAAAGAATTCTGCACATGTGATGGGTCATACAGTGTGTCAACCTGAGAAGCTTAGAAGCTTAACTAAGTAATTCAGCAGGGGGCCAGGGTCCTCATTTGTAAATATCCTGAGCCTATGGAAGAGGAGGAAGGGAGATGGTGTGAGTGCTACATCTGCCTTAGGGCTGGTAGCCTGCATAAAATACAAGGGAGGAAAAGAGGCCTGCTTCCCCCATTCTTGCTCTTGTTGCTTTTGCGATCATCTTCCACCTCGAACTGTTGCTTTTCTGCCAGGCCATTCTCCGTTGGAGCCAGCTGATTATGGACTGAAACCTCCATAAATTGTGAGCTAAATAAACCTTTCCTTCCTTAATTTTGGGCATCAGGTGTTTTGTCTCAGCAACGAGAGCAAAGTAACTAAGACAGTATATGAACAAAAACATTTAAAACTAAGGAAAACAGAAACATGAAGAACTGCTTCCTATGAAGTCAGTGGCCTTGATAACAATACCTTTCAGATTCAATCATTAGAGTCCTTGATAGTCTGTGGAGTGTATTCTCATCAACTACTAACTTACTAATAGTTTAGATTACCTTCAAATATTATAGAAAGTGGAGACTGGCCAATGACAACACATACAATACCCAGTCAGGGCACAAAACCACTCTATAGGAATAAAAACGTGTACCTTGCAAATGTAATTCAAAACATATGGTACTCTCCATCCCATTCTGGACCCTACAGGAAAATGGAGCATTTAGAAATGAGGAATGCTCAGTACTGGCCAGAAGGTGCTACATAAAATTTTGAGATAGACCAATGTATAGGCAAAGAACTCACTTGTCCTGATGGTTACAAAGCACATAAACAGATACGGGAGCCTCTTCCTTAGAAAGGAGTGAGACTATCCGTTATCATTCATGATAGCTAGGATTTAAAATCAAGTATGGCCAACACAAACTAAAAAAGTAATCAGGTCTTCCTATTATACAGAGACAAACATCAATAAAGCAGGCCATGCCCTGCATTATTTTTTAAAATGGTTAAGGCCGGAAAGTATACACGATGGAGAAATAATGAGAAGCTCGGCTATCCACTTCCTACACTCTCTACCTGGGAGATTAAACCACAGTCCTAACCTCCACCACCCTCACGGCCTAGTGACGGAGAGAAATCCACACAAGCAACTTTCACAACTGCTATGTCAAGATAAACACACAGCACAGCACACGGAAATACTAAAGAGGAAGGAAGGGAACTTCCGGTCAGGCAAGCCCTGCGGAGGTCATTACCTCTCACCTGTCCTTAATACTGGGCGGGATTAACCTAGAGGAAGAGAAAATGTGATGGAAAAAGGATAGGGTATACTAAGTATACAAGAAGCACAGGTTTAAGAGTCCGGTTCTAGTTCCCTAAACTTTCCACAAATGCACCAGCATGAGACGAGCCTGGAGATCAAATAAAGTACCAACTGTTACTACTGTCATTATCTACGTATATATATCCTTGCACCTAACACAGCCGGGCACAGTGCAAGAAAGATAAATAAAAGTATAGCGGGCTTAGTCCTTTCTTGTGAAGTGGTAAGGATGGCAGGAAAATTATACAAGTCTTTGCCCTCCAAAAGCGGACTTTGCTGGAAAAGCCTACAGGTAAGCAGACAACAAGGCTGGCTACACTGGGATCCAGAGCGCTGATTTCTTCAGTAAGAACTGAGGATTTACCCACATCTGTCTGACTTCACAAGTCTTAGTTTCTCACCGACAGGATAGAGTGGAGGGAGGAGGAAGCAGGGGGTAACAGGTAAAAACTAAATAAATAAACAAACTGTCAAACCAGACTCTCAGAGCTAAGTACGTGGAGCCACAAGTCAGCCCCGCTTCCTGCGGGGAGAGAGAACTCCTAAGGAAGGGGGCTCCGCGGGAGCCGGCCGGGGCCGTCACAACCTTCGCCCGGCCCCGCCAGGCCCAGCCGCGCGCCTCGCACTCGCCCCGGAGCGCGGCAC